>NC_056558.1:3421835-3476008 GCF_013358625.1 Macadamia integrifolia
CCCCCCCTCCCCAATGATCTGGCCTCTCTCCTCTTTGATATGCAATCTGAAATCTTTCCCTTATTTCTATTTCCTCCCTCTCTCTTATCAGGTTTTGATCACCGCTTCTGATTTGAAAACCCACCATAGCAGATCCATCTATTTGATATGCATCAGTTTTTTTTTGGTGGATCTATGTTCTCTATTTTGCCTCTTAACCTCTTTTTCTTAATATTATTTTATCACGGGAATTCATTAGATTTTCATTCATGTTTATGGTCTCTGATGATTGCATCCCGACATGATTGAATACTCACTCATATAATTCGAATTTGATTTTAAGGTTAGTTCATCCCATAACAATTTTTTGTCATTGCTCTAATCGGATTGCTGTAGTCTGCCATGAATTTGCCAGGAAATTCTGGTTTTCTTATTATGCTGTATAGAAGGCAGACACATGATTTTGCTAAGCTCACATAGGCTCAGTGTTTGAGCTGCAGGTATGTTTTATAGAATGCTGGCCATGACTAAGCTGAGTTCAAATAGGCTCAAACTGTGAGCTGTTTGGAACTGAGGCTGATCAATTTTATCACTACAATATTCATTGTGACAGGCTAATATCTAGATTATCCTGTCCTCCACTGTTTGCTTGCTTGGAAAACACTTCATAATTGAACAATTATTATGATACTTGACATTGGATCTGTGATTAGTTCCAGTTGGCCATTTGTACTTTTGCAAGCTTTTAACCTCTATAGGCTATCATATTACACCTTTGACTATTTCTATTTATTTCTTGTATAAAAAAAAAGAAGGGGAAGGGGTGGGGGTGTACCCAGTGCATGATGCTCTAGCCACTGGGGTCTGGGGAGGGTCATAATGTACGCAGCCTTACCCCGCTTTGCGGAGAGGTGGTTTTCTAACTTGGAACCCATAACCACTAGGTCACAATGGAGCAACCGCACCGTTTTGCCAAGGTCTGCCCTTTTCTATTTATTTATTGCCTATCAATTTTTTTATTTTTTATTTTTTAATTTTTTTTAATGTCATTATAGGATGAAGCCTCCATGGTATAGAAATGCATATGCTTGTGGGCCTAAGTATGCCTTCTACCTCATCCGGTAGCATATCTTGCTCGAAATTTAGAGCAGTCACTGTCACTTCCATGACGGGGTGGTATTTTATCAGCTGAAGTTTTAGAATGTGAGAAGTAATGTCAGAAAGGGGTTGGTTCCCTGTCCCTGATATGCAATTATAAGATTTTTTTGTTTACTGCATTTATTTATGAAAGCAACTGCCTCTCTCTGGTGGGTCAAATTACCGAAATAATAAAAAACCACAGTAATAGTTGTATAAAGAAGCACATTAGATTGTTTGTGTGTTTTCAGATATTTTAGTAAAACTATGTTTTGATCAGTGAAGCTGCCACTATTGTTCATTGTTTTGTGGCTTTTTTTCCCCCTAAATAAAAAGTTCTTCTGATCTTTGCAGAATGAGCTTGACTATGGTGGAGAGGAGCCTCCAATGTCCCCCAGATTGCATTCCCAAAATCAACATTCCTTGCCCACAGCGCATGTCATGAATGGCATCCAAGTTTCTTCTGGTTCTTTTGGGGCAGCAACTGTTGGGCAAGGTCCACGGTCCGGGCAGTCTGATAGTCAAGCAAAGAATTCAGTTTTCTCGAATGCTCTTTCAAGTCCTGTTCGCCGTAGTCTTCAGCATTATCATTTGGCTCAAGGAGGCTACCATCCAAACAGCATTGTGCCTGCTGGAAATGGAACCCGGAATAGTGAAACCAACTTTTCTCATCACCAGAACAGGGATACCAACTCCCCCTGCTCAAATGATTCCTCCATGGATATGCATGCGGACAGTCCTGGTCATGAATCTTCTTATTAATATTCGGTGTTGCAAGATTGCTGCCATGTGCTGGTACAAGTCTTGGAAGAGGAGAGCTGTGATTCAGTCTCTTCATTTGCTTCAAGTCCCATATGGAATGAAAGGTGTGAGAAGGTTGTTACTTGTGGGAATAAGAATGCAACATGTTTCTAGATGTGGGTATGCAAAGCAAAAAGGTAGTATGTTCTCATGAAGCACATAATGCAATGTGAGGAGCACCGAAATCGTCAACTGATTTGTGGAGTGGTTCTCTAAGTCTTTTGGTGTTCTATATATAAATGTTAAGGTTTTCTTTGAACGAATCTGACATTTGATTGTAGGCCCTCTTTAGAGATTCACAATGAAAGTTGTGTACTTTCGTTAGGTTCGTTGATATATAGCTTGTAGTTGAAGATTTGCTTTCTATGTTGAAATTCAATTCTCATGGCGAACATGTATTTGTGCTGCTTGTAAGCATTTGTGTTTGCTGACTTTCTGCATTGTCATGAATTGGTTTTGGTAATTTTGAGGCTCGCTAACAGAAGTATAAATCTGGATGGTGCTTGAAGCCCTTGAGAGTTGCTGAAAGGTATTTTTGATTGTTCTCAGATCAGATCTTGGAATTTTGACTCTTGGATATCTAATCAAGCATAGCCTAATACTGAGTTGGTTCCCGAATGATGGGTCAGACAGGGTTGAGGGTGAGTCGAGTTGGAAAATCGGGTTTTCCATCCATGCTTCTTATGTTGTCCAACATACCTTATTCATGATCCCTTTTTTGAATGATTAAACCCTAGAGGGTAACATAACTCAGTCTTCGTGCAGTCTATAATCAGCATTTTAGCATGTCCATAATCTTCCAGATATTGAAAATTATGGGATTTTCCTCTTGCGTATGAACAGCACTTGTCCTTGCAAAATGGGGCTAACGAATAGTGAGGATTCTATTGTTTCTTGGTTTTCTAGTACCTGTTTCAATTATTCAATCAATTTGGGATTGATTTGCCTGATGTAGTGGCTACTGTTGTGGCACTGTAACCATAAGATTTGGGGTTATGATCCATCTTTAATATGTTCATCATAATTTGACCCTCGGAAGTATTATAGTCTTCAATATTTTCACAGTTTCTCCATATTCAAAACCCACCAGTATCCTCTGAAACGTCTTCATTCTCCATCTCGGACTTTTGCTCGGTGGCTGTATGGAAGCAAAGAAGAAAAAGTTAGATTAAAACATGACTACAGAACTTTATGCATAAATTTTCAAAATTATAAGAAGACATAATCATGAAAGAACATGATACCTAAACTCTCACGAAATCATGCTTGATTAATGGAATGGAACAGAGCCAATGTCTTTTCTGTTTTCGAAACGTTTTCAACAGTCTAGTGGGGTTCAAGAGTGAAGACACAACATGGCAAGTATGTAGCTCGCGAGTGAATGCACAACGTTGGAGTTGCATTTAGAAAGATGAAGGCAGTTCGCAACTGTGAGCTTCGGACAATCAGGTTGGAGTTGTTACTTCTGAATTGCGAGAAGTTTCAAAAATGAGTTGGGATTGGCCGAGTGAAGTATTGGATTTTTCACAATTTTTGCCTCTCCCACTTGTTTCTATAAATGGGAAAATAAGTTTGACTTATTTCTCCATTCCTGTTTCTAAACATAGAATTATATACAAATTTCTATTTCTATTTCGAAAAACAAGTGAAACGAAACAGAAAAATCAAAAGGTTTTTTGAGTGTGTTTCCATTTTGAGCACAAAAAATAGAAAACACGTTTTTGAAAACAAAATCAAACGGTTTCAAATGGGCTCTAACTCTTGTTCTCGTTTTAACTTTACCTTTATTTACATTTTGTTAGTAAAATATAAAATTATTTACTTTCAGTGGTGTTTGGTTTTGCCACGAGGTCGGATATTAGTCAAATTTTACCCAATTAATTTAACTTGGATTTTCATTTAAGGGTTGCTGTGGGCCTAGTAGGCCAAGCTTGGTAAGCCCTTTTAGTAATTATCAGATAGGCATGGTTCCAGCACTCAATTTTGGGGTTGGGGGAAAGGCCCACGACCTTGTCATGAGGCACCTTCATTCAGCCCAAAACAAGGGACTCTAATTAGCGAACCACCCTTTCGAGAATGATGAACATAGACGTTGACAGCATTTTCAAGGATTGGTTTGGGCCCAGATAAGTATTACCAAAAAAAAAAAAAAAAAAAGGAACAGTGCAATGTCACCTCTCTTGAAGTTCAAACCAAACCTGTGATATAATCTCTCTTGAAGTTCAAACCGAAGCTGCTCCAGATTTTACTTAAGCCCAGCACTGCAGAATGATTCACTGGAGAGAAATTAAGCACTGGATGTTGGGCTGGGTCTTTGGAAAATAATCCCCACCTAAGATTGTTCTCCTAAACTCTAACCGGTAGGAACCTCCAACACTATCCCTAGCCCAGCCCACTTGGGATTAGCTTTGCACGAGTATAAATCCTAATTCATCGGGCCTAGGGGTGTCAAAAAAGTTCAATCAACCCAAACCCGCCCTAACCCACCCTGAGCTCGAATAGGGCTTGGGCTGAGATTTCAGCTCAGAAGATGGATTCTGGTTGAGAATTTGAGGCCCGAAGTTGGGTTGGACTTGGCCTGGGTTGAGGTCTCAACCCAACCCAATCCAACTCAAATATGTCTAATAAGTATATAATAATATAAATATGTTAATAGTTATAAATGAGCATTTACAGAAAAAAACCTTACAAAAAGTCTTTCGTTTTCCACAATCTACATATAGACAAAAACCTTGATCTTTGGCCTTTGTAGTGCACCAAGATCAAGCAACCTAGTAACCAATAGTACTTGTTTCGACTGAATTGGACTAAGCATGACCTAATCATGGTACATCAGGGCTAGGCTAGGTTAAGCGGGGTTGGACTAAACACAATAAGGTTGGGCCTAATTGAGATATCCTAGCCTAACCTAGGGTTGGACAAGGTTTGGTTTGAATTGAGAGACCTTAGGGTGGGGTTTTAAAAACCCATCCCAACCCGATCCATTGACATCCCTAATTTAGCCAGTGCCTCAACCCTTGCCGCATTAGGTTCATTTGAGCCTTTGGTTACCTGTTAGTGACTGTTACCATCAAATAGGTTGCCATAAGTCTGAGTTGTTGGGTGCTTGACCATCAACCCGACCCGAAGTGGGCTATTGGCTAACCTCTCTCCTTCATGGACTTCTCCAGAGTCTCAAGATCACTCTACTCGGAAAACTTGGGTGGATCTTATCCACAGCTTTTCGTGTGGGGATCTCTGATAACACAATCTTTCCAGCCACTTCTCTTCTCCCGACAACCAAACAGAAACCTAGAAAACAACAAAGAGAAAAGCAGAGCAAGGGAGAAAAAAATGTCTCTAGCTTCTTCTTCAATCCCCTGCGTTAAAATCTCAAGTTCTTCCTGTTCTTCCTCAACAACAACGACCTGTCCATCATCTTCTTCATCTTCTTCCTTCAAATTCTCTGCCACTAAGGCTTCAATTACCATAAGGAATTCAAAAGCTGAAGGACCTATTAGGAGACCAGTTGCCCCTCCTTTGAGACAACCCTCTGCTCCTGTCAAACCTGTCCCTCCATCTCCATCACCTTCTCCGTCTCCTCCTTCAGGCCCTATGGAGCCGGTCTCAGTGGCTGAGGTCTCCCAGGTATCGGATCCTAATGTAATTACTATGGAGTTTCAAAGGAAGATGGCTAAGGAGCTCCAGGAGTATTTTCGGCAGAAGAAGCTCGAACAGGCGGACCAGGGACCCTACTTTGGATTCGTTGGAAAGAACGAAATTGCTAATGGCAGGTACCAATGTTTGCCTCTTCCTTTTGCCCTCTGATGGTGTTTGATGATAAGTGTTTGATATGGTTTCGTTAGGATTAATTGACCCAGCATTACTGTAATTTAGATTGTTCTTGGCAAAGGAACATAAAGGATAATTGAGCTGGGGAATTCGAAACTTGAATTTTGATTTGAACAGTTCCCAATTTTCCCTTTCCCGCCGCCCCAGGGAAAGGGAAAATTTTCCATTCAGTCCTGAAGGGCTACTAAAGAAGTTCATTTTTCATTGTGATCAAGCCATTAACCGAATCCTTGTGTTTTCTGTTGTTCAATTTGCTTCAAATTGGTATGACTGGAATAAAATATGAGATGTTCACTTTTCAAGTTCCCTGAAACACCCAATTCCTGGAAGTGTAAGCTATGAAGAAATCTTCCAACAAAATTAAGTTTTTATCCCTCTCTAAGGGATTTCAAATGTGGCATGATTTATACTTGTCACTTCGCCAATCTAGATATCATCTCAGCACCTCTTTCAATTCTTTTAAAAATGTTCCTCCATCAAAATTAAGTTTTTAGTCTCCCTCTCCAAAGGATGCCAATTGTGGATTGGTTTACATAATTACACTTACCACTCCACCAATCTATATATCATCTCATTACCTCTTGAAATTTATCCTCTCAATGGTGGATTTTCTTTTAAAAATTGAAGCCTATCCATATCACTAGTTTCTGGATCATCCACTATACATGTATATATTTCTTTTCTTAGTGTTCTGCCTCTTTCTCTTGGTTCTTGAAACCTGGACAGAGAAACAATGGATACAAAGGTAGTCACAATAAACTTTCCTGCAAAACACAACCCTAAGCAAGCAACCCAAGAGAGAGAGAGAGAGAGAAGCAAAATGTCCAGATGAATGAAGATGAAAACTATGTGAGAATATGGAACACACAGAAAAATGTTGCATAAATAACCTATATCTTTACCCTAGTATAACATCAACATTGGGTTTTCGCTTCATTTCTTTCTTTTGTAGCTTATGAAAATGAATTTCTCAATAGGTGCTTCTTAGAAATTGCATGGTGGTTTGGGGATTGTGTGGTAAATAAAGAACAGACTAATTGTGATGTAGGGAGTTCCTAGGTGACTAGGTTTCCTACAAGATTAACCAACTAGGCAGGGTTAACTCAAGGGACTTGGGTAGATAGGACAAAAAGAAACTCAACAAACAAGATTAAGCATGCAAAATAGAATGAGACTAATAAACAAAGTGGCAAAAAACAATAATAATTTAGGCGGAAAAACACATAAGCTCTTACTTAAGCTTCAAGTGGGGACATGGGGAAGGGAACAAACGTCATACGAGTGTTAGGTTCAGTACAAATCAATCCAGACACCAAATAAGATATGCAAACTATCAATGTCCTCTAGCAGCCAACTAAAATAGAAAATCAGCAAGGGTTTTAGAGATATAACAGTGACGAAACGTCTTAAAAAATTGGGTAAAAATAGGCATAAACAAAAAGGACAAATGTTGGTTTCAATGTTAATGGGCTGCAACATATAACAGAGATAAATGGAGGTGGGAGGGGTTTAGTTTAATTATTTTCCTTGTTGCTATCCTGGTCTAAGGAGAAAAGAACTTGAGGTCCTCCAAAAATAAAGAGTTGCAGTCCAACCAACTTGATAAAGAAACAGCAGTCCCGATTGTTGGTGAAGTTCCAGTAGCAGCCCAGTTGGGGGTTTTCTCGATGGAGATAATCTCCAATGATGGTGAACAATTTTTACAATAGGGCAGCAGGAACAAGAAAGATAGAAAATAGTAGAGCGAGGGATGAAGGATGAGAAAGGGAGAAGGAGAATGAGAGAGAGCCGTGAGAGAGAGAGGAGGCGAGAAACAGAGGGAGACCGAGAGTGAGCGATGAGAAGAGGGAGAGAGCAACAAGAGAATTCTTAAGGGGGTTTGGGGGCTGTTTTGCCTTCAATAATCTTCATTCATTCATTTTTTTTTGGAACCGTGGCCAATGGCCTTACATAAATAAGAGACTAATTACTGAAAAGAAAAGAATATTCTAGGAATGCTATTTCATAAACAAAGAAACTTTCTAAAAAGAAATCAATAGGATATTTACTTAGTTTCCTAATTGACTTAAAGACTTAAATAAACAAAATCCTAGGAAATAAAACTACTAATATATCAGATTTGGTGGGGGCCACACAATCTTGGCAAAATCCTAGGAAATAAAACTATTAACATATCAGATTTGGTGGGGGCCACACAATCTTGGCAAAGAAAGGAAGGAGAGGACTCGATCCAGCGCTGGGAAGGTTGGATCGAGCCTTCCTTTTTTTTTTCTTCTTTCTTCTTCTTCCTCCTTCTAATCCTCCAACCACAAAGAAGGTTAGGTCTTCTTCTTCCTTCGGCTGTACGTCTTGATGTCCCCATCAACTCTCCCCGGCTTGGAAGAATTCACCTCCGGTGAATTAAAGCTCATGTAATACTCAAGTAGGTCTGGGTTGAGTTGTTGGACTTCTTGTATTGTGATCCAGGTGTTGTTAGTTTCCGGACGTCCACGCCACTTGACCAAGAACTCTCTAGAACCTCCAGTGTGTGTGGACACAATCTTCTCATCAAGTATTTCCTCAACTTCTTCAGTTCTTCTCGTGACCTTAGGCACAGGTGGTAATGAGGTGGGGGGAAGTGGTTGGCTTGGCTCAGAAGTCTCATCAATGTTGAAGGGGAAGTCTTCAAAGTCATTAGGATAGAAAGGGGTAAAGGTAGAGGTACCATGGTATGGAACTAGGTCTTCAACATTGAAAATATTACTGATCTCCATGCTAGCTGGCAGATCAAGAACATACGCATTGGTACCTATCCTTTTGAGTACCTTGAACGGACCTGTGCTACGAGCATGTAGCTTACTCGCTTTTCCCCTAACAAAAAGTTGCGGCTTGGTTCTTACCATCACCATATCGCCCTCTTGAAACTCTTGTAGCCTTCTGTGCACATCTGCCTTCGATTTGTATTGCTCATTGCTCAGTGCTCAGTGCTCAGTGCTCAGTGCTCAGTGCTCAGTGCTGAGTGCTCAGTGCTCAGTGCTCAGTGCTATTTGTCTTCTTATACCTGCATGCAAATCATGTATAGGCTGAGCAAAAGATTCGGCTGACTGGGAGGTCTTGGAACTAGACAGGACTGGGATAAGGTCTATGGGTGCCTGGGGCTGGTATCCTGAACAGATCTCAAAGGGGGACAGACCAGTGGTACGGTTCTTAGAACTATTATATGCAAACTCATCCTGGCTAAGGACTCGATCCCAACTGGTAAGGTGTTCTCTTACAAGGCAACGCAATAAATTCCCTAAGCTCCTATTGACAATCTCGGTCTGGCCATCGGTTTGAGGGTGGAAAGCGGAGGAGAAACGGAGCTTCGTGCCCATCATCCGCCATAGGGTCTTCCGAAAATGACTAGTGAACTTAATATCCCTATCGGACACTATAGTGAGGGGTAACCCATGGTGCTTGACAACCTCATTAAAGAAAATTTTGGCTACTATAGATGCATCGGAGGTCTTAGAGCATGGGATGAAATAGGCCATCTTCGAGAAGCGGTCCACAACCACATAAACAGAATCATGGCCTCTCGAAGTTTTTGGTAGACCAAACACTAAGTCCATGCTAAGGTCCTGCCAAGGGGAATGGGGAACAGGTAGGGGAGTGTACAAACCCATGTTTTGCTTTTGTTGTTTGGCGGTCTGGCATGTCCTACACTGACTCACAACTCTAGCAACATCCCTCTTCAGTCCTGGCCAAAAGAATCGGTCCTCAACGAGGGTGATGGTCTTATCGCGACTGAAGCGGCCAGCGACTCCCCCAGCATGCAATTCCCAGATCAGGAAATCTCGGAGTGAAGTCCTGGGAATGCACAACTTGCTTCTTTTAAAAAGAAAGCCCTCCCTAAGTAGGTAGTCCGAGCGGTTGACTGGGTTGCCTTCATTCAAGGAAGTGAACGGCTCACTAAAATCAGGATAGGTGGGGTATTGGTCCTTGACTCGCTCGAACCCTACAACCTCTACACTCATTGCCTGGGGTAGCACACTAGCCCGACTCCTAGCATTGGTGCGAATGAGGAACATGTTCACCCGGCTCAGTGCATCTGCAGCAGTATTCTTGACACCAGGTCTGTGCTTGAGTACAAAAGTGTACTCTTGGAGAAACTCAACCCACTTGGCATGCCTCTGGTTAAGTTTCTTTTAGGCACTCAGGTATCTTAGAGCTTGGTGGTCAGAGAATAGCACGAATTCTTGCGGTAAAAGGTAATGTCGCCAATAGCGCAGTGATTGGACAACCGCATAGAATTCCTTGTCGTATGTGGAATATTGTTGCCTAGCTTCATTAAGCTTCTCACTAAACTAGGCAATAGGGTGGCCCTCTTGTCCTAGGACACCACCTATCCCAATACCAAATGCATCACAATTCACTTCAAAAACCTTACAGAAATTTGGGAGGCGCAGGACTGGAGCTTCAGTCATAAGCTTTTTAATCTCATTAAAGGCCTTCGTAGCACTCTTAGTCCATTGAAACTCCTTTTTCATGCAATCGATGATAGGAGACATAATGGAACTAAACCGCTAGATGAATCTTCTGTAGAAAGTGGCTAAGCCATGAAAGCTTCGTACCTCATGAATGTTAGTTAGTTCAGGCCACTCTACAATCGCTCTCACTTCTCAGGGTTAGTAGATACTCCCCGAGCTGACACAACAAATCCTAGGAAGATGACTTGATCACTTATGAAGGTGCACTTCTTGAGGTTGACATAGAGTTTCTCTTGTAAGAGCACATGAAAAACCTTCTGTAAGTGATCCAAGTGGGAAGACGGGGTTTTATTATAGATGAGGATGTCATCAAAGTAAACGACAAGGAACTTTCCAATGAATGGTTGAAGCACTTGATTCATTATCCTCATGAAAGTGCTAGGTGCATTTGACAAGCCAAAAGGCATGACTAACCACTCAAAGAGGCCATCCTTCGTCTTGAAGACTGTTTTCCACTCATCTCCAGGCCTAACCCTAATCTGGTGGTACCCGCTC
Organism: Macadamia integrifolia; assembly: GCF_013358625.1. Lineage (NCBI taxonomy): Eukaryota > Viridiplantae > Streptophyta > Magnoliopsida > Proteales > Proteaceae > Macadamia > Macadamia integrifolia. The sequence goes on from NC_056558.1 coordinate 3,432,587, forward strand.
TTGAGATCAATCTTCGAAAAGATCGAAGAGTTGGTCATCATATCTAACATATCATCAAGCCTAGGGATAGGGAACCTATACTTGATGGTGATCTTATTGATGGTCCTACTATCAACACACATAAGCCAGGTGCCATCTTTCTTTGGCGTGAGTAAGGCAGGTATAGCACACGGGCTAAGGCTTTCCCTAATAAATCCCTTCTGCAATAGTTCATCCACTTGCTGTTTGAGTTCGGCGTGTTCTTTGGGATTCATTCGATAATGGGGTAAGTTCGGGAGAGAGGATCCTGGAACTAAGTCAATAGCGTGCTGGATGTCACGCATAGGCGGTAACTCATCAGGTAGTTCCTCAGGGAATAACCTCTTGAATTTCCTCAACAATGGTTGCACTTCTCTAGGAGCCTCAGTGAATAAGCATGACCTATCGGTATTACTCCGTACGGAAACTAGAGCATAAATCACCCCTGACTCGTGACACTCTCCTTCAAATTGTTGTTGATTTAAAATGTTGAGTGTTTTGGTGGGGGTGTGTTTGGATGTACTTCCCTTGTGTTTTGGAACCCTAACTTCCCTAAGGGCACTGGGGGTTAGTCTGATCTTCTTCCCTTTGAACTCAAAGACATAGGTGTTAGACTTCCCGTAATTGGTGACATCCCAGTATATAACCAGGGTCTACCTAGAATGATATGGGCAACATCCATCTTTAGGACATCACACCACACTCGATCCTGATATCCTGCAAAGTGTAGGGGAACTAAACACCTCAGATTAACGGGAATGGTGGACTGATCAACCCAGGCAACCTTGTAAGGCTTGGGGTGGGGTTCAGGTTTGAGGCCCATTCGAGCAACAACGCTCTTGGCGACCACATTCATGTAACTCCCGCTGTCTATGGCAACGCGGTAGTTCTTGCCCTGATGACATGTGTAAGTGATGAAAATATTAGTTCGTCGCTAATCATCGCTACTCTTAGGTTGTGAGACCATGCAACGCATAATGCCGAGCTTGAGGTCACCGGCCTCCTCGGTGTCCTCATCAGATATGGTCTCATCTGGTCTATGACCCTCATACTCATGGTCCTGAAAACCCTCTTGGTCACTTTCTTCAGGGGTCTGCTCTCCTACATAAAGATTCCTATTGGGACACTCTCTGGAAAAATGACCAAACCCACGACACTTGAAGCACTGTTGTTGCCCACTACTCTTGGGTGCTTCTCCCAAAATTCCTTTACCCTTGTTGTCAAATTGATGTTGTGGTGCAGCAGGGGGTTTTGGGAATCCAGTTGAGCCTTGGGTTGGTTTTCTAAATTGGGACTCCCTAGCTTGGAAGCTCTTCCTCTGAGAATAAGTTCTCATAGAGGATTTCACCTCAAGGGCTATCCTGAAGGCCTGTGGAACGTCTCGCACCAGGTGGGGTGCCATACGAGACTGAATTTCGGAGTTGAGCCCGGTAAGGAATCTGGATAGTGTCTGCTCAACATCCTCCCGAATACGGATTCTAATTTTCAATTCATTGAACTTGCTCATGTATTCAGTCACAGTCAACTTCCCTTGCTTCAGGGTATTCATTTCATTCAACAACTGGAGCCTATAAGTGATGGGAAAAAATTCCCTCTTGAGCCGCTCTTGCATTTCTACCCAGGTGGTGATTGGCTCAAGTCCTAGGTAGTCCTCCTGGTACTCTAGGTCTGTCCAGAAGTCCTGGGCAGCTCCAATAAGCTTGAACTTAGCAAATCGGTAGCGGACTTCCTCTGGCATATCGTAGAAATCGAAGTACCTATCCATCTGCTTGATCCAATCCAGAAGGATCCTAGCATCAATTTGACCATCGTAGGTAGGGGGCATCTACCTTAATCATCCGTCTGACATCAAAGCCCCTATCATGATGCTCATAACCCTCATCATCTCCATATTGGGTTTGGCGTCTTGGCGGTGTGCCTCGACCTCTACCCTGATCCCTACCACACCTTAGGCCCTAGAAGTTATCCCCTATCTGGTCATAACCATCAGTCTGGTTATTTTCGTTCACTTCCTCAGGGTTAGGGCCCTTGCCCCTAGGTTCAGTGCCAGTTGTGTTACGACCTTGCTATCTATCAGGGTTTTGGGCACTTGTCTCGAGGGTAGCCAACTTATCGGTAAGGGCTTGGAGATGGGCAGCTTGTGGCAGCTTGTGCTTCTTGTATGGCTTGGATGGATTTTATGAATTCAGCCAGTTGCTCAGATTGGGTGGAGGTGCTAGAAGGGTCAGACATATCCTGGTATACTCTACCACTACGAGTGGATATAAGGAGATGGGCAGCCAATGATACGGTTGCCACCAAAGACTCAAGGTTTACTTAGAGTCTCCAATTGAGACAGGTAGTTAGCCCTCTCAATCTTGAGGTTAGAAATCTCCCTCTCAAGTATATGCTTTTGGAGGGAATAGCATCCAATGCTATTTGGTCCCGCAAACTTAAGAAAGAAAAGGGTGTCTTCTAATCTATGGTATCGCTCTCTTAGCTCAGACTCGACCACGGATAGATGGTGACGGAGACTAGACCTCAAAATGTAAGACATGTAAACAGGGGACAACAGTACCTAATTACCCTAAACCTAGACAAAACCATGCTCTGATACCAAGATGATGTAGGGAGTTCCTAGGTGACTAGGTTTCCTACAAGATTAACTGACTAGGCAGGGTTAACTCAAGGGACTTAGGTAGATAGGACAAAGAGAAACTCAGCAAGCAAGATTAAGCATGCAAAATAGAATGAGACTAATAAACAAAGTAGCAAAAAGCAATAATAATCTAGGCGGAAAAACACAAACTCTTACTTAAGCTTCAAGTGGGGACATGGGGAAGGGAACAAATGTCATATGAGTGTTAGGTTCAGCACAAATCAATCCAGACACCAAATAAGATATGCAAACAATCAATGTCCTCTAACAGCCAACTAAAATAGAAAATCAGCAAGGGTTTTGGAGATATAACAGTGACGAAACGTCTTAAAACAATGGGTAAAAATAGACATAAACAAAAAGGGCAAATGTTGGTTTCAATGTTAATGGGCTGCAACATATAATAGGAATAAATGGAGGTGGGGAGGGGTTTAGTTTAATTATTTACCTTGTTGCTGTCCTGGTCTGAGGAGAAAAGAAGAACTCGAGGTCCTCCAAAAATAAAGAGTTGCAGTCCAACCAACTTGATAAAGAAACAACATCCCGATTGTGGGTGAAGTTCCAGCAGCAACCCAGTTGGGGGTTTTCTCGATGGAGATAATCTCTAATGATGGTGAACAATTTCTGCAATAGGGCAGCAGGAACAGGAAAGACAGAAAACAGTAGAGAGAGGGATGAAGGATGAGAAAGGGAGAAGGAGAATGAGAGAGAGAGCCGTGAGAGAGAGAGGAGGCGAGAAACAGAGGGAGACCGAGAGTGAGCCATGAGAAGAGGGAGAGAGCAGCGAGAGAATTCTTAGGGGGGGTTTGGGGGCTGTTTTGCCTTCAATAATCTTCATTCATTCATTTTTTTTTGGAACCGTGGCCAATGGCCTTACATAAATAAGAGACTAATTACTAAAAAGAAAAGAATATTCTAGGAATGCTATTTCATAAACAAAGAAACTTTCTAAAAAGAAATCAATAGGATAATTACTTAGTTTTCTAATTGACTTAAAGCCTCAAATAAACAAAATCCTAGGAAATAAAACTATTAACATATCAGATTTGGTGGGGGCCACACAATCTTGGCAAAGAAAGGAAGGAGAGGACTCGATCCAGCACTGGGAAGGCTGGATCGAGCCTTCTTTTTTTTTCTTCTTTCATCTTCTTCCTCCTTCTAATCCTCTAACCACAAAGAAGGTTGGGTCTTCTTCTTCCTTCGGCTGTACGTCTTGATGTCCCCATCAAATTGCCTTTGTCAATTGTGCTTGAAAGACTATAATTTGATTTTATGTGCTTCAATAAGCCCCATCCAACTACTTGGGGTCATCTATATGAAGCCTGTGCTGCCACCCTTTCTACCTGGGTTGCATCTTCTGTTAAGTCACAAGCAATGACATCTTTCCAACACCATTTATGCCTTGGTGATTTCTTGCTTTTCCCATGTCATTTCAATACGTCCAACTTGCACCCATTGTTTAAAGTATCTCCGATACCGATACGATACCCTCCAATATGTATCTTAAATTTATCCAACCGATACGATACACATCGATACGATACATGAAATTTTTAAAATCCTTTCGTATCGATATATATCCTATGATACATATCGATATGCACCAATACACTATCGATACGTAATGATACTCTGTGAAAAATATAAAATCGAGGTGAAATATACGTTTTGGTATGTATTAATACGTTTCGGTATGTGTTAGTACGTATCGATGAGTATTTATATGTATCGATTGGTATGTATCGATGAGTATCAGTACGTATCGGTGACTATTGGTATGTATCGATCAATACGTATCGGTGAGTATCGGTATGTACCGATACAATGCGCTACGGTCATATAATGGCCAAGATGAGTATTTTTTTCAGAAAACACGAATTTTTGAGGGGTTTTTGTTCCAAAGTTGCTGCCAGTCATATTTCTCTCTACCTAAAGTGGAAATCAATGTTGGGAACAAGGATTTTACATTTATGGGACAACTACAAACCTTGAATTCTTAGTGCGATACCCTCAATTTAGTGTTTATGCATAATACATGTTATCAATAGTTTTTTTTAACAAATTTTTTATGCAAAAGTGTTTAAAAAGGTGTTTCATATCCATTTATGTGCGTATCTTAGTGTATTTCAGCGTATCTCTGATACGATACGATACCCTTCGATACGTATCTTATTTTTGGTCGACCGATACAGCGACCGATACCGATACTTTAATCCTTGCTTGCACCATATCATTCCAGTTTAAATTGTATTTCAGGTATTTTAGTATTCCATGTATTGGATTACGATAGATTCTCAATTCAGTAATGAGGAAATCATCAGGGTGCTTTCTTGCTAAAGCAATATTTTGAGACAAAAGATTAGATTTGGGTTTCTATATATTTTTTAACACTTGTCCTGTCAATTTGACCTGTGCTGTGAAATGATAATTAGCATTACTTAAGTGGCATTCTTGACTATCAATGGCTGCAATGGAACTCTTACATTGACAGACTCCTCTGTTCGCAAGGGCAGGGCTTTCAGAAATGATTTACTAATGGGTGTGTGCACTCACTATGTTAACAATCTGGATGCAGGACTTACATTTGTAAAAATAAATATTGAAAATATTTAAAGTGTGTATCTCACATTTGTTTGCATCCTTCTTGATAGATTGAGTGAAGAAAAAGAGAAAGAAGACTTATTGCATTAAATAATTAAAATATTTTATGGATTAACCCATATAATTAGAATGTAAGGTCAATGTTAAGTGATATCGATCGTAGTTTGAGTAAAGATAGTCTATATTTCAACAAATTAATGTGTAATGTCACCAGAGCAGAGTAATTCACAACCTTCAAAAGGTTAAAGTCGTGTAGCACCAAAAATTCCGATCCTCCTCTAATGGCTCCCAACCCATAAAAATATATCAGGCAACTGAGCTATAGCAAACATACTGTCCTCACCATGGTCTCTAATGAAGCTTCTGTGGCCACCAATACACTCTCTTTATGCAGCATTAGTATTTGGATAAAAAGCAACTAGTGCCAGGGTGGTAATGGAAAATGGTTTTAGTTGGAGAAGAAAAAAGGATCCAATTTTCCACTTTTCTTCATTTGTTTCTTTTCCATAACATTTGTTTCTTTCTCTATTTGTTGCATTGTCAGACTTGATCCGCATTTTGGATGAAATGTCTGTTGCTCTATGTTGAATGGCTGATATGCAGATGGGCAATGTTTGGCTTTGCTGTTGGGCTGCTGACAGAGTACGCAACAGGTTCAGATTTTGTTGATCAAGTAAAGATCCTTCTCTCCAATTTTGGTATAATTGATCTGGAATGATTCTTCTGCTTGATCTTCATCATCATCATTCCCCTCTCATTGTTGTAATCATATTCAGTCTATGTTCTGTAACTTTTTAGGGATTCAGTGTGTGTTCACTAGATTTGATTGTCTTGCAATGTATTTTCACTATCGTTTTTACTGTAAGAATGTATAAGCTCTTTATTTTTGCCATTCAAATTTTCAAAGTCATCCTTATATTACTTAAAAGGGGAAAGGAAGTATAAACTGTTAGACGATTCACACGCACTCATAGCCTCTCTCTCCTTATTAAATATACCGTTTTACCGTCCGCTATTACGTTGGTTTGTAAGATGCCAATATAAACAAGTAGTATGTAGAGGCCTCAAATTTTTTTAATTGCAATTCGCAAACTTAATGTTGAAATGAATGAGAATCATTTATCCAACCATTATCCAGAACTGTTTATTAATTGGTTTTGATTTAGGATATGAGAATCGTTTAATAAACGGTTTGGTTCTGGCTTCTACCATTTCTATGTTGAACGGAACTGATTAACACCCTTACGCATCTCTGTGTTCCAACTATCTTGATTGGGTCTTATGAAAAAAACGGAAAGAAATTAATAGGGTTGGGCTGCTGATTTGATTGTTCGAAGAGATGGGCTTGGGCTTGGAGACTGGGTCTTGTCATGGAGTGGACAAATCTTTCAGGAGGCTTCAGTACTCTGGCCCAGTCCAAAGCAGCTTAAGCCATAGGGTGTTTTTTTTTTGTTAGCAGAATGGAAAGTATGGTACGGTCGGTGGATGGTTTTTGGACAGCCAAGTCATTTGGCACTAGTGGGACCCACTTTTACGAAAAAAAAATAGTGGGACCCACATTTACTTTCGGTTTACGTTTTTATTCGCCAATGCCTCGGCCCTCGAATGAAACTCCTCTAAGTAAGTAGCAAACCAAATTCTTGAAATTGTTATCGAAAAGTATTTCCCGCGTCCACGCTTCCCTCTTCCCTCTTCCCCCTGCCCTCTTCCCTCTTCCCTCTTCCCTCTTCGACTTCTTCCTCTGCTACAAACCCTATAATCCGTCTTCGAAATTTGAATTTTCAAAACTCGAACATATTTGACATCGTTGTTGGAGAGCTTCCGTCTACGATCTCCGTTGGCTACGACTGGGGAGGTATTTACGCTTTTCCTTCGGTTTTGAGAAGTCTCTGATTGAGTTTACTTGCAATTTCTTACTGAGAATTGTTAATCTAGATCGATGGAGTTCCATTTTTTTATACGTTTTTGGGAATTTTCTTGGTCTGGAGTCTCCGGACGATCCTTATACTGGGTGTGAGTAAGTCCACTGTTGTTTTTCTATCGAGATCGAAAATCGTCAATTTATTTTATCATTTCCAATGTCTGTTCAGTCATATTGGTTGCAATCTGGAGTTTCCGGCTTCCATTTTCATGTTTCTTTTGAGTTCATTCTAGTTCAGTATAGTAGTGATGACGGTTAAATTTATTCCCGTGATGGGTGCTTGACTTCTTAACCGCAGGGTAATCTCATCCTTGAATAGCTAGGGTTTCGTTGAGAAGGGGAGTTCTATCTGTACCCAGTCCTCAACAGAATCCAGAGTACTACCTTTGGTTCTCTCTTTCATTCCGCAACTACGTAACTACTACTATTACTACTTATAATTGCTTCTTATCGTAATGCTATTGACAATACATATACAATTTATACATCAGCAGCTTATCTATCGGCATCGGGGTAGAATGGGAACATTCTTAGGATTAGACTGTCTCTGTTGCAAACCTGGTAGAATGGTTTAGATTTCAAATCCGAAATGATATGCTTTACAATAAATCAGGACGTGTTGTTAAACACTGTTGATTCTGCTTGCATGGCCTTGTTATTCTTTCTAAGCCTAAATATTTGTAAATACATTTTGAGAATTAATAAATAGTAAAAGTACAACATGGACATTGAAATTTTGTCGTAGAATATTGATAATGTATAATTAGTGGGATTTCCATGAATTATCCATTTTGATTGTTGTAGGATAATGCTTTTCTGAGGTAAGTTTAGTATCCCAAGACACCATGTCATAGTAAAAGAACTCCTCAATGCCTAAGCAATCATTTTAAGCTCAAAGCAGCAATAGGATTGCAAAGACTTCAAAGAGATTTATGCTAGTTTTGTTTGGCTGAAGGTTTTTTTTTTTTTAACATGCTGAGCCTTTGGATGAAAAGAAAGACTATTTACCCATTCTGCATGAAACACTGTTCCATGTTCTTTCAGTCTACTGCGTCAGATTCTTGGCATTTGTGAGCCTTTTAGGTTTTGTCCTGTCTGATCCATCTGAAACTCAAATGTACAAAGAAATTTATTTTTCTATTTATAAACCTTTTTTTTTTTTTTTTAAACTTTCCATGTAAAGAATGAATCATAGATTGTTCAGTCATACAGGCTGCATTAATAATTTGACTCAATTGCTAACTAATAATATTTGTTCTGATAAAGTTACTCTATCAGAAAGCTAGCTGATTCTCAACACCTTGCCAGTGCAACAGGAAAACTGGCTTTGTGAAAGGAGAGTGTGATCAGAGATCTTGCCATGAAAACTGATGGGAAGCAAAGGAGAAAAAAGGATATGGCTTCACTAAAGAGCAATACAACTATAAGCATTAGTTCCTCCAGAGGCAAAACATCTGCGAGAACTGGTTCTCGGAAGTGCAAATCAGCACATGAGATGTGCCATCTGAGTGGTATTATTTTCCAATTCTCTCTCTTAAAAACTGTTCTAGTCATGCTAATGGATTCACCAATTCTATATCTCATTCAACATCTCATTTGATGACCCTGCTTTAATTTAACATGGACATGTGTCTGCCATGTTCTAACTCCTTATATGGCTTAGACATAATTGCATCAGATTGCCTATTTATTCAAAGAGATTCTAAATTCATTTATATTGCCTAACTGTATTGCTTGTATTTTTAGGGAAAAATGAGACTGTTTTGGCTGGAAAAGATGAACACCTTGTGTCTTCTAAAGCAACTCAAGCATTGGGTCAGCCGTCTCTGGACAGAGTGGGTATTTCAGGAACAGCAAATAATGTGCCCGAGCTTGCACAGACACTAAAACCTTCCATGAAGATCAAGCTCCAGCTTTTCCCAATAGATGAATGCACTCGCTTAGGACTGGAGAAGGTAAATAAAAAAATATAACTATGAATACAATGTCTAAACATTTTTATACTTATGAACAATGACTTCTAAAAATAGTGTTGAAGACAATATTTATGTCATTGTTAATATACATATTATAGGATGGCTACAATCCACACTTGGAGCTTACTTTAAAAGCTCAAAAAAAGATACACTCGGTGGTGAAGCATCTCAATATGAAGTGGGGAAGTTCAAGCATAGCAGTGGGTGAGCTTATGCTTTTCCCATACAGCATCTGTATGGAAAATCTAGGTGTGTACAAAAGATGGTCTTTGAAGGACATTGATACTAGTGCAGCAGATGTATATACCGTAATTGGCAAACCTTCCATTTTCCGTTTGAGGTATGGAGTTTATTTTATTGTGCTTTATGGTCACAAAGAACTATTTTGATCAACTCGCTGACTTGGTCTATATTCAAGGTATGGCTGGTTCTCTAATTCAGAGCCTGAAAACTTTCGGTTACCTCTTACCTCCAGCGGTTTTGAGGATTATTTACAATCTGAAGGCATACAAAGAGGTTTCAGTAATAATGCGAAGACCATGGAGGGAGAAAAGCAAGGATGTGAGGTAATAAAACCAATGCAGTTTTGCCAATGATATGCTAAATGATTGGGGTTGGGTCTGTGATAGAGCAATTGGTTCTATTTCATTTTTTTTTTTTTGGTAGCAGTTGCTTGCTCAACTTATTTTTTCACTTTGGTTATAATTATTCAAACACTTGTATGCAGGATGGTCTGAGAACAAGCCAGGGAGTTACGTTATCATCGCTAGCATGGGATGATTGTCTCACAAACATTAGCATTGGAGGTCTGCTGTCGGAAGCATCTCTGCAGGCTAACGCCAAATGTTATGACCCAGTGCCTGTTGGGAATGATTTGTGCTTGCAGCAAGTTCCATTCAGCTCTGATTCATTTGATGTTGCTATTTCGAATCTTATACGTGGTCGTGCTCAAGGCCCAAGGCTGTCCTCTAATGGATCTCATTCATCCATCTTGGATGCAGAAGAAACATGCCATGCATTTCCATTTCAAAAGTTGTCTTCACCTGGTGAAAATGTACTCCCTGCTTCAAGAAGTGCTCCTGCTGGATCTTGCAATCAGGATGCTAATTTCAAGTCATTCAAAAGCTCCAATTTGTTTAAGGTTTCCCACTGGTCACTTCATTTATGATTATTACTTTTGCTAATAGGGAACTGTTGCATTTACTTGTTTCAATCCTGTTTGATGATCTGCAATATTTAAACTGTTAAATGGTTTGGGGGACTTTCTGTATTGGAAATGCTGGCCACATTACTGTAGTTTGTCATGTTATTCTATTTAAGGGTGGCTTTGAGTTGGTTGTGTTTAACAACTAAACATCCATCCCAGACCCAATACTTCTATTTGGTGGGTTCAAAAAGTTTAAATACAAAAGTCAGACCCAGGAAAATCAATGGTTTTGTGTTGGGTGGATAGTCTCATGTTATGGCCATTCTTTAATCTGTAGAATAGTTTTTTCTGTTCAATTATGTTTGGGGATTGTAATAAAGTCTCTACTGATCTTCTTGGCCAGAAATCAGCCCTGTTGAATGATCCTAACCGTATATCCTTACAATTCTTGGACTCCTACACTGAATTCTGACTGTTTTTAGTGTCGTGGGGATGGCTAGTACTGTTGGATCACTCATCACTCAGTCCACAATTGTCTTTGATTTGTGCTGTTTACTGCTACAGCTACTGTTAAAAGGCCTTCCGGGTCTCTACTGTCTACCTTTTATCACTTCATTTTCTACTGAAGAAGTGGCTAATCTCTCTGAATGGTATTTTTGCAGGTGGGAAGCCAATCTGAAACCGGCCTGGAACTTGATCCACAAGCACCAAAGAATGACTTGCTACCTCAGACACAAGGAGTAAATAACCTAGAAAGTAGCCTTGGCCTGGCAGACATCAAATGGGTACTTATTGTTAAGCTTCTCAACTGAATTAGTTCTCTGATGATGTTGACAGTAAATCTGATTACTTTTCCATTATCACTCGATTGCAGACTGATTCTTTGGGCCCCTTAGACCTGGGTTTATCATCCTCTCAGCAGATCAACAGTGGAGAAAGTATTAGCCTCAACGGTTTCTTTGGCAGCAGTCTAGATGCATTCCAAAGCTGCTCATTCTTTGCAAGAGATGGGAAGGTTCCTCCTACTTGAAAATAAAGAAGCCTCTGGACCTTCTATTGCTAAGAACAACTGAACCTTTTTCATGTATTTTGGTACATAGCTGGACTAAATCTTGTAGTGCATTCTTCTGTGAAATTGTTCCCAAACCAAAGGGAAAAATAGGTGAACATTTACAATAACATTGACTTTTAACATAGTTATGCAGTTCCTTGGCCGCAATGAAATGAATTGTGTTCTATAGTTCGCAAGTGAATTGGAATGACTGGGAATTAGTCATTGTTTCAAAATATACGTTTCAAACAAGGTGGTACGAGGAGATGCAGGTCTGGATTACCATGGTTTTGTACTGGCTGCCTTATCTGGCTGGCAGGGCTCAAATTTTAGTGATAACTAAAATCATGATACCATTGCAAACCAAACAAGAACCGACTTTAAACTTAAAACTGCAGTGGCATTGACTGTATTCAAGGACTCGGATCAAATAGGTTGTTGTCTCGTAAATTAAACTAGCTGGAAGATGAAACATCAAAAACTCAGTTTTTTTGAATTCATAGTTTTGATTATCACAGTAAAAACACAACTTTCATTTTCCAAATTACTTCCAAGCTCGATGGGTCAGGAAACGATGATGTTGATGAGAAGCTTCGAAGCTTCCCTTCCGCCGATCATCAAACAAACAAAACACTATTACACAGCAGTGCTGCGTTTGCCGCAGTAGAAATCGTCGCCTTTGTGTGCAAGGATGACAGTGTTGGGGTGGTGGTGGTGTTGGAGTGTCACACACCATAACGGGCGTCGGTGAACTTAGTCTTGATCCACTTGAAGCTATTTCGTACAGAGGACTTGAGCTTACCTTCCATAGTGAGTACGTTATAAGAGGCCACCCTCTTCTTCCGCTTCATCTCTGGGTCGCTGGACTTGCTATGAGGACCATTGAAGCTGTAAGTCTTGGGCCCATCCTCGAAGTGAAACCCAGCTCCGTTGTAAGACGATGAGTACTCAGGGTAGGATCTGCACTTCTCCATATATTGATCGGATTATTAATAGAACTAAGACAAGTTTTTGTCTGCTGAGGGGAGGAGGAATAGCTTCTGGTGTCCTTTATATAAAACTAGAAAGGGAAGGGATGTGTACTGGCTAGTGGGTGACGTGAGAATGGCAATGAATGGCTGATGGATGATAAGGATTTAAAGTGTCAAAGTGGGAGTAGTATAAGGAACCTTAATTTGATTAGGACTGAAGGATGGACGAGTTTGGGGGAGGGGAGGGGGGAGTAGAGGACAGTGGCCGGCATGTGTGATGTTGGAGCCCTGAGAGAGCTTTACTTTGGGCAACCATAGACAATATGACATGAGGGGAATCAGGATTCATTGAACATTTGAACTGTATGTATGAGAGAGAGAGAGAGAGAGGTGGGGGGACTGAGATGGGATCCATAGGCATAGAAAAAAATTGATATCACGTGGACGTGGGTGGGAGGGATTATGGAGGAAGAGGGACCAGGTTCCTTCGTTGGTGGCATGCGCAGTTTGGTGATATAATTATTTGGAAAAGAAAACGAGAGATATGAGTCATGAGTGGGGGAAGGCCGAAGGCCAACCAAACAATGTCTAATTGTCTAGTGAGTGAATGAGTATGCTTTGCTTAGCGAGAGAGAGAGAGAGAGATCTTTTGGTATATTGATAGAGGGGAAAGAGGAGGGGAGGGTGTAGGGGTGGTGGTGTGGATGTGACTTTGTGAGGTGGCCAACCCCACTCTAGTTGAAAAGTAATGGGAGAGCGCTACTTTAGCTTTTATCAGTTTGTTTCCTTTTTAATGTTGCACTGTGGAGACTGGAGGAAGATTAGAGGGTTCATCATGGGTTTCCTTTCTACTACAGTCGTAAGATTGAAAGTTATTCCGAACCTACCACCTAGAAATGATCAAAAACCCTCTAGGGTTGGAATCATAAGACCTTTATTTTTCATGCAGAAAGTGAACAACGTGAAGCAATGATATCAGAGATTGACTGCGTGGTGTCAATTTCAGGGAGAGAGAGAGAGAGGGAGAGACCCAATTGAAAATATTGATTATATGTACTATATACCGTGGACAAAGTAGCCAACTTCTACACCACTACCGCGCCCACCCCCCCCAAAAAAAAAAAAAAAGAAAAAGAAAAAGAAAAAGACAAAGGAGCCAACAACTTGATTTACTTGGATTTTGATACCAATGGTAAAAGGAGATGCCCAATTGACTATATATTGACTAATATGCATAGTTTTCAAACTGGATGGACCACCCTTTTTAAGGTTAAGAAGTTTGGTTCTTTTAAATTCAGTTCAGTCTATGAATCCTAATGAATCAAAAAGTAAAAACCCAGTCCAAAGAACATAACTTATGGGCTAGTTTCACAAGAGTTGTAAGAAAATAAATAAATAAATAAATAAAAATTGGCATATGGTTTTGAGCAGTCTTTTAATGGTGGACTGGTTTGACCATCTGATCCATATCAATTGTTAAGAACTATAATTAGGTGGGTCTACAATTATCTCTCTTAAGTAATTTACAGCTGAAGATAAAAAAAGAGAACCAATATCACATGCATGGAGGATCTCATTCCTCATGTAGATGGTACTCCTGGCTAATTCCTTTATCAACATTCCCTTCAATGAACCACTTGAATGAGAATGGGAATACAACAGTGAATATGTGCTTTCCTTCATCAAATATAAAGAAGCAAGTGATGTGGGCTGTGAGCCATCTTTTTAAATTCATTTCCCTCTCTAGCAAGGGAGCTCAATCTTAAACAACTCTTGTCTTTGCCAAAGTAATAGTTAACTTACAAATATCATTTCAATATTATATGAAATTAATTCCAAGCCTCATCCCAGGGTAGCCTATAGCTCTGGAGAGGACAAAACTATAAAGAGGGAAAGTCTCATGGAAGTTAGTTACTTCCCCTAGAGGTCTACTGCCCTCTTTTATGGAATGAAAGGAATCAAAACAATAGTTCTTTTTTTCAAAGAGAAGATCTACAGCTCAGAAGTGCAACCAGAGAAGAAGAAGATGTGTTCAGTAATTGATATCTAATCTTCCCCTGTTTCAGATATTCATGAATCAAAGACATCAATCTCTCCCCTGTTTCAGATGTTCATAAATCAAAGACATCAATCTCTCCCCTGTTTCAGATGTTCATGAATCAAAGACATCAATCATTGGATCTGACTCAAAAAGTTGCAACTATAAATCTTTAAAACTTTGGTTACTAAATAAGAATTCATACCATGAAAGCAACATGATATGCCAAGTTCATGGTTTCATCCAAAGGTGAGTAGTCCTTAGGCATCTTCATCTTGTCAAAGCTCAAAGGTGCTTAATAGGACCTCTACAATCCTTGCTTTTAGAAATCTTTACTACATTTATGTTCTAATAAATTCTAAAAGGGTTAACGTGGCTCAATCTTTTCCTGGTGAGAGTGTGACATGTATCCCTAGAAGAAGCTTCCATTGCTTGAGTGTAATCTGAATCAGCCCCATTGCCTCCCACTACCCAAACGAAGAAAAAGAAAGCCACTAATGAAAAGGTGTGAGCTCTTCTCCTTTCTCTGAGAGGCTGTGGATCTTAACACCTAGGAGTTTCTGAAATGAAGTAAATGAATAAGAAAATTTCAAATTGACTAACTAGGACCATGAAAAAAAAAGCTCTCTCCTTCGATGTATTCAAGGGAGCTCATAGTTCTCTCTCTCTCTCTCTCTGGAGGAGGTTAGAAAATGCTGTAGATTACAAATCATTTACCCCTCTCTATTAAGACAGTAACTTCTATACTGCAGGTTCATGAAGGGAAATCTCATGCTAAAGAGTAGGAATGATGACTTCTTAGCAAACTGGCACTTGTATGCAAAGCAATGGGACAACTTAGCTGCTCCAGGAATATCCAATAATAATCCGGATCTGAGTAATAGATAAAGTAAATGGTAGAGGACACTAGTCAACAGAGGCTCCACCACTGAGATTTGGCAATAAATCACATTCCAAGCATGAAATGTAAGATGCTCCAGTATTTACATTTAGGAGACATTGACAAGAAATAAAGGCTAAACCCCATTAGTATCCTTGTCAAAGCACTCAGAAAGCCAAAATCAGATATTCTGATAAGGCTAAATGGTCATGTCTCCATCTCATTGCTAGTGCAGGCATGCCAACCACATGGGATTGGGTAAGGTTGGTGGAAACATCATAGGATTACAGAAAATCTGTCTTAACACAATCGATTCCATAATCCCATTGATTAGGTTGAATAAAAATGCTTGATTCAAATGAGCTTAAATTGATTATGGAAAACTATATTTGGAAAACAGTATGGGCATCTTTTTCTTTTTCTAGTCCCTCTCCTGTTGGGCTGGCTTCTGATGGGTAGGCCCTTTGCCCTTGCTTAGCCGGTTTAGGCTTTCTCTGTTGTATCTTTTTTTCCTCGCGTTTAATATGTTTTTCATTCACCTTTCATTCCCTAGTGACATAATCATATGTTTTTACCCAAAAACAATCATAACTGCAAGTTAATTCTTTAATACACTGACCCACCAACTTACCCTCCTGACTTTAACCTCTTAAGGCAGGAGGAAGCCTGACTAAAACATCTTTATATGAGGCAATATAGTCAAAGACATGAAAACCCAAGGGGGTAGCGCAGTTGGTGAGCAACGAACTTGGTAGTTGGTACAAGCCGTAAACTCGGACGTCCTAAGTTCGACTCCCACTAGGCACACCTTGGGCCACTCACACGGGGGTGTTTAGTGCTTTTCACTGCTTTCAGTGAAAGTTGAATGGCCCGGTATGACTCGGTCCATGCGGTTGTGGGGTCAGTATGGACCCGCGGGACTAGTCAGGCTAAAAGCCTGAAAACCCGTCGTTAGAAAAAAAAAAATACTCAAAGATATGGAGAACCCAAAATGCATCAAATGCAAACAGTGAGATTCCAATCAAACTTTCCATATTGATTCTTCAAAAGTTAGCTATTAATTGCAAATATAGTACAGCCTACAGAGGACATTATTATTACAGAGCACCAATGATGTGAATTGAACAAGTCAGTGTAGGAAGTAGTGTTTGTTCAACCCATTATCAATGAAAATCTTGCATTTACATTCTGTATCATCAAGCAGATTAGCACCTAAAGAAATCAGCACCATCTTCAACATCATCAGTTTTGATGCTTCCACTTTGAGCCAGGAGTATTCTGTAAAGTGTAAACTCTCTTGAAACAGACCACACCACACCTATCTTCCATGCCTAACATCCTCTCTATGGTGAGTCTTCAAGCAGGAATTCTTTCTCATGCACCTGCCATTTTGAGCACAAGGAATCAATCAAAAATAGATTACCTGTCAATGCCAAAGGAAAATTTTCTTTCTTTTTCCCATTAAGCAAAAGATTGCATTGTTGATTTTATGCTATTAATAATAGCTCATCCTGGCATCCCACTAACCTTTTTATTGGTGACCACCTCTGATGCATAAAGATCCACCAGTCATAAAAATTGGACAAATCCTAACACCCTTGAGTGAGAGGCCTTACCATGCACTGCCCCTTGAGATGAGGCTGAAAACTTGTCACAAGTGGACCTTGGCCACATGTCAACTTTCAGATCAATCTAAGTTTGCCAAGTGGAAAAACAAGAAACTGAAAAAATCCAAGCCTACCAAGAGGGTGCATGGGACTACAGTGGAGTTGCTTGGACATACACTGGAGCATATGCCTGAGACTCCGAGAAGATGTGAGGAACTTCGGTCTGAAATTTGACATATGAACAATCTACATCATGCCCTAGACATCCAATGATCAAAATTACTACATCACTCTTCATTGGACGAAAACACAATGTGTAGAAACTTTTTTCCTATATATAACAAAAACATCCTCAACCCTGTAACACCTTCACAATCGGCCAGGTGCTAAGATACCTATTGTTAATGGGCAGGGGTATGCTTAGCAAGTGGAAAGAAAGAATTTTCCACATGGCAGCCTAGTTGGCACCAGAAAAATGTTCAGCACGTAGCCCATTACACAGGAAAAATTTCAACCAAATTGCTAGGCCTAGTTGGCACCAGTGTGAAAAATGTTGTGTGGAATTTACCACATGGCAGCCTAATTGGCACCAGAAAAAAGTTCCACACGAAGCACATGACCAGAAAAAGGTTTTGCACTATATCTATGCATGTTTACAATATTTTGACGACTACTACGCATCTTTCATAGTCCTAGATTTGCAAAGCTCTAATTTATCACTTGGTAATCTCCAATTTGAATAATCTTGACATATGAGCAAAGACATGCGAGTCTATCTATCTCAAATTTTTGGCCCCATCTAATTTTCTATGTGGCATATTTTCATGGCACGTCTAGGGTAAAACTTCCTTTGTGGACTATCTGATGTAAAAGGTCCCCAAACCAATTAGTGGATGGATCTTTTATCTTGCTCTAACCATGTCAAACCCAACGCTTCCCCATGGAGGCTGAATAGGTTCATAATTTTTCCCTCCCACCCCTGCACCCGGTCCCATTTCTTTTTTCGAAGGGGTTGTTCAGAACCAAGGGATCCTACATTCCTACAAGCCACTACTATGTGGACCTAAATCCTACAAATTCTTCCTTTTTTTTTCTTTTTATTTGCCATTTTGATCTCACTCCATTGCAGTTCAATCCAAAACTTGAAATGTTTTAGTATTTAGGTGTTTTAATTTCTTTGCTTCCTTGATTGGTCAGCTTGGCCAAATGCCCAACAATACCTAGCGAAGTTTTGATCAACCTATAAAAAAATAAAAACAGATAACCCACATAATGTATGGAAATTTTATCTATTGTTTTTCTTAACTATCCATTTTCGATTAATGTTATATAAAAGCTAAAATTAATTATAAAACATTTTATTTACACATAGAGAAGTTAGATTGATTTGCTATTTAACACATGACTAGATAGTGGTGCATAAGGCTAGAGTATAAAGTCAGTGCAAATAGGCCCAGGAACTTGAACCTAAAAGAAAAAGGTGCAATAAGTGCAATTCCATGCGGTGGGAAATTTTGAAAGCTCCAACAGATAAGAAGTTTCTTGGAAAAATATTAAAGTAGTTTATGATAGTTCTGTGACTTAGATGCCATTAACGAGATCTGATCCATTGATCAAGTCTTCGGTAATCTCCTAACAAAGTAGTGCCAATTATCAGAGCAAGCCATAGATTGACATCTTTTAACTTATTAAAGACTCGCATACCAAATATCAAAGTTATTAAAGACTTGCATATCCGTCAAACAAGCTAGAAGTTTGGTATTTTGATGGACCCATTTCAGAGCCATGTGATTGAGAAATGAGCATGGACGTGTTTTCCCTTGTTTTGTCCTGCTCCCTCTTCCCACTTTTGCCACTCTAATTTTTTCTTGTTCATTTTACATATAAATAAATAAATAAAAAATCTTTCACGTTTTCTAATTTAATTTTGATAGCTTTTTCTCCATTTTCGATTAATGTTATATAAAAGCTAAAATTAATTATAAAGCATTTTATTTACACATAGAGAAGTTAGATTGATTTGCTATTTAACACACGACTAGAAAGTGGTGCATAAGGCTAGAGTATAAAGTCAATGCAAATAGGCCCATGCACTTGAACCTAAAAGAAAAAGGTGAGATAAGTGCAATTCCACGCGGTGGGAAATTTTGAAAGCTCCAACAGATAAGAAGTTTCTTGGAAAAATATTAAAGTAGTTTATGATAGTTCTGTGACTTAGATGCCATTAACGAGACCTGATCCATTGATCAAGTCTTCGGTAATCTCCTAACAAAGTAGTGCCAAATATAAAAGCAAGCCATAGACTAACACAGGGAGAGTAGCGCCAAAAACTTGTTTGAGATTTAAAATGTAACCGCAAGCGTACGGATCAGTGTAGCTACGGGTCGAACACAGGGAGAGCAGCCACTTTATTTTTTTATTTCTTTTAATAATGCCATGTGATTGAGAAATAAGCCTGGACGCATTTTCCCTTGTTTTGTCCTCCTCCCTCTTCCCACTTTTCCCACTCTAATTTTTTCTTGTTCATTTTAGATATAAATAAAAAAATAAAAAAATATTTCATGTTTTCTAATTTAATTTTGATAGCTTTTTCTCCCAAGTCTTATATCTAAAAATTGAAGTCTTTTAATTTTTTTAACCCTAGAACACATCCAACCTTACCTCCAACAAATGAAACTTAGTCTTTATAATCACTCTAAAAAAAACCACATCTCTATTTTTCCTTATTTGATTCCATTCCAATTATGTTATTGACATAATCGAATACCCCCTATAGTTTCTTCAACTCCATTCTTCTACTGTTCTTCAAGGTATGAATGAAATAATTTCATTATATTTTTGGATCCTCTTATGCTTCACTAATTACTTCATTATCTACCATATCATATGGCCTTCACCTACGTATTTTCATCTGACAAATGATGAAGTGTAGTTTTTCTCTTTCTCTTTGATTAATTTATTTATTCATTTCGAGAAGAAGTTTGGAAGAGACATAACTTTCCAAGATGATGAATTGATAAACCCCACCATTGCTCTTCGCCAACCCCACTCTTACTTGTTGGGAAGAAATCTTTGCTAGTACAGAGAAGATTGAACTCCAAAAAAAAAAAAAAAAAAAAAAAAAAAAAAAAAAAAAAAAAAAATTTATATGGTATAGCTTGAACAAAGGTGATTTTAAGGTATCATATAATTACACACGATTACCTTTGAATAATGCAATATATAAAGTCTTCAAGCTAGGCAACTTAAATAAAAATCCTGTGAGGGGTCCTCCTATCTTGTGTCCATAAATGTGATCCAATAGTCTTTCATCAATCGTCAGGCGCTTTAATTTGTATAGACAATAACAACGATGATTACCTCATTTTTAGAATACATTCTAAGTATATTTTTGGAATTTGTATAGACAATAGCAGCTAATTAATATTACACATTGGAGTAGGGAAAAAAAAAAGATAAAAGACGAAATTGGACTCAGTTAATCTTATATATTATATGGGTAAAGCATAATTGTACACCATCAACTGGAATTTGAAATTACACGTGGGCAACCCAGATTACTGTAGCAATTCCTATAAAATGTCTTATATGCCCCCTCATTTCAATATTTCCGCGTAATATCTCCTCCAATACCTGAAATTGCAAACTAACAGCAGAAGGAATACTACCCTAGCTTATATATAGGTTTCTGATCACACAAAAATTAATTGAAGTAATATAAAAATAAAAAGGACAAAATGTGTTATGTGGCAGTGTGATTCCTGCGCCAGACACGTAGGGGAGAAATAACCTCCTGCCTCTCATAAAATCGAAAATGTTGCCTCTATAGATATTCCTTCGTGCTCTTCCACTAGTCCTTGTGAATACTTAAGAACCACACTCCCCCATAGGAAACACTTCCAAAAAAAGAAAAAAAAAATTAGCAAAAGGTTGGTGGTGATAACACTGCCAAGGGACATACATTTTACTTTACTTTTCAAAAAATATAAATTACTTGGGGATGGATAAAAAGATATATGATTGGGCTAAATATCCTATTTGCAAAATTTAATTACCATTTTTTGTAAGATTTCAATTAATCACAATTACAAAAATTCCTATTTTTAATTATTTTTAAGGTTGGTGTTTTTTGTGCCGTTAGTATAGGGTGGGCATTCACAAGCTCTTCAATTAGGTTAACTGCAACTATTTTCCTTGTCACAACCCAAAAACACAGGGAAAAAAAAAAGTCTAGGTGAACCACAACATATTAGTTTGGTCGCCATAGCCCATATGGATCTGGCATTTTAGCACTTTCATAGAGCTGAACATAATAGTTTCTATCATAGGACGATTAAGATTACATATGGGTTAGAAGGAATAGAGTCACATTAACAAGTTCTTAGCTTGAAGTATTGTAAAAATTTCCTGTGACTTCTTTTAGTCCGGGAAATTTGGATGCGTGGGTAGAGGTGATACAATTGTCTGGTTTTGTAACGCAGTATTGGCCCATCATCCTTAAAGTGGTTTGAAGTATATTGGGTGGGGCTTCCATGATGGATCAGTTAAGGGGCATTGGTCGTTTCTCTCAAAAGAGGTTGAAGTCTCATCTTTAAAATTCAAAATCAAGCCAATTATAAGATTAGGAATAGAAATGCAACTATTGAAGTGATATTTATTTATTTATTTTTGTTAACGATGGATATCCAGATCTTCGGCTTGACTAGTCCTATGCCTCATACTGACCCGACAATTGCATAGATTTGGTCATATTGGCATTGAATGAGAATCATTCAACTTCCGGTGAAAGCAGTAAAAAGCACCAAACACTCCGTGTGAGTGGCTCCAAAGAGATAAAAGGGAGTCGAATTCACTTACCTGCATTGAAATGATAGCCCTAACACATATTCATGCTTTCTTTACCAAGGAATGGTAATTTGGAATATTGTATCCCGAAATTATTAATTTAGGCTATGTCCTGTAATAACCTGCCCCAATCACCACACAATATTAATGTCCCATTCACATTTCTCTAGTTTTGAAATTTTCAGAAAGGTTAAGGACATCCAGTCTTATCCCTCCTAAGAAGATATAAAACATAGTAATTATAATAAATCACTCTAAAATTAAAAGAACCCATACCTCAAATTCTAATTAGGCAATTGCAAATTATATTCCTGTGTTAAAAAGAATATAGCCACTCAATCCTCATCTTTCTTTACTGGATAAAGCTAGAGCCCTGATAATCACTCTAAAAGAATCTAAACTTTATTTCCCTTACAATTATGCATTTGCCATCTAGGTTTTCTAGTTCAACCACAGCCACTCTTGCCTTATCCTACCTCCCATACCCCAATCCCCCCAAGTCCAAGTCTTTCAATTCTAAAAATGAAAGTCATCGTCAAGATTCCCTTTGCCTTATCACCCCAGAAGACCCGTTATATAGTCATCATGGTTGGATTTTTCCATGGAAAATGGACAATGAATAGAATGGCGTGTGTTGAAAAAAGTGCACATACATAGAATTATAGAAACACATTCCTTACAGTGTTGTCGAGAAGCATTGGTCAAAGTCTTGTGTTCCATGAAACAATTTGTTATATTTCTTCAAAATTTTCAAATTATGGATCCCTGAAGTTTCAAATCTTGATAGAGCCGGTGCTGTTACTCTCCTAAGTTGAGGCCATGAAACAATAATTCTCATGCACACTCAAAAAGAAGCTAAAAATTTTGAATATTCTCTTCCAAATATGCAATTACCATCTTATATTCCTGAATTTAACCACAGCCACTCCTACCTCATCCTTCCATTCCCCATAAGTAAGTCTCCATTCTAGAATTAATGAAAATGAAAATCAATGGTGAAGTCACCAACTATTGGAAGTCACAAGACCTGTCAGGTTTGGCCTTTGGGTCGGGTTTTACTATTATCAAATGTGATCGATCTTATTAGGTATATATGATTGAATCGTAACCACTCTCATCACACTAAAGCTACAACGTACAGATGTGTTTATAAGTGATATTTATGTATCAATAAAATTACAAGAATATCATTTCGATCATAATAATGCAATATAAATGACATTCTTGTAATTTTGTATCATTTTTTCAAAGCACTTAATTAAAATTATTCCTGACGACTCCTCTCCATCTTGTGTCTATAAATACCAACGTAGGGAACCCTCCCATTGATCATCAAACACTACTTTAATCATAAGACAATCTTGCTCTCTCTCAATCGTCCCTTCTTTACTTCTCCATCTTCACGGCATATACATACAAATATGCGTATGTCCTCGTGTTTCCTTTTCTTATTGTTATTATTGTCTCTGTTTCAGACTCCTTGTTTCCTTTCTTCTCCTTCTCCTTCACCTGATTCTCCCCAATTATGTCTCCACGATGAGAGGTTTGATTTGCTGCAACTGAAGCAAAAACATTACCATGTCTCTCCATATTACAACTACCATCCTCTCAACTCTTGGAAGCCAAATACTGATTGCTGCTTCTGGAAAGGCATCTCCTGCGATGGCAACACTGGTCATGTAGTTGGCCTTGATCTCTTCAATTCATCACTGCATGGTTCTATCCACTCCAATAGCAGCCTCTTCCAGCTTCATCAACTTCAAATGCTCAACCTCTCATGGAATCATTTCGATCACTTTGCTCCATCGGGGTTTGAAAGACTCTCCAGGTTAATGCATCTCAACCTCTCTTCAAACTATTTTTCTGGACAAATCCCATCACAACTATCACAACTCAAAGATTTGGTTTCTCTTGATCTTTCTTGGAACCACTTTGGAGGCCAAATCCCATCACAAATATCACAACTCACATATTTGGTTTCTCTTGATCTTTCTTCGAACCAATTTGAAGGCCAAGTCCCATCTGAAATCTCTAAGCTGACGAAGTTGGTTTTCCTTGACCTCTCTAGCCTGTATGGGTTTTCCCAACTTGAAATCCCTAATTTGGGAGCATTTGTTCAAAACCTATCTATGTTGAGAGAATTGCGTCTTGATAGCTTGAACTTGTCAGCTCAAGAAAATAAGTATTGGTGTCGTCGCTTATCATCTGCATTGCCTAACCTTCAAGTGTTGTCAATGAGTTATTGTTCACTTACAGGTCCCTTGGATGCATCCATCTCAAGCCTTCGTTTCCTCTCGGAGCTCTCCCTTGATGACAACTACAATCTCTCTTCCACAGTACCTAGTTCTTTGATGAACCTAACTTCTTTGACTATCCTTAGTCTCGGCAATTGCGGACTTCATGGAGATTTTCCAAGCAATGTTTTTCTTCAACCGAACTTGAGGGACATAGCCTTATATGATAATCCTCTCCTCTCGGTTCATTTTCCTGAAGTCCCTCAAGTCAACACTACTCTTCAATATCTGGATGTTGGCAGCACAAATTTCCAAGGGAAGTTCCCAAGTTCAGTTGGGAAACTCAAGTTTTTGAAGGAATTGTATCTCAATGATTGCAACTTCTTTGGACCAATTCCTCCTTGTCTTGCAAATCTTACCCAACTTACCTCCTTGTATCTTTCAGACAACAATTTTAGTGGTGAAATCCCTTCCTATTTTTGGGAGAGGTTTCCCAATCTTGAGACACTAGAATTGGGCAACAATTTGCTCCAAGGGCCCCTCCATTCTTATTTGTTTTTTCTCCCATCATTGAGTAACCTTCACTTGTCCAATAACCAATTTAGTGGGGTCGTAAATGAGCCTATTCACAACATCTCTTCTTTTTCTAGTCCACGGTATTTTGATTTAAGTGGCAATCATTTGAAAGGACAAGATCTGATGAGATCAATTTCCAAGATCAAAGGAACATTTCGGTATCTTGACCTTTCATTCAATGACTTTGGCTACATAGTGGAAGATAGAAATCTTTCTTCGTATGATCATAGTTTGTCCAGCAATCATCGTAGTGGTGAAAACTTAGTATTCAATGCTCAAATTTTGTCATTGGTCATGACTTCTTGTAACATAAGTAAATTCCCAGATTTTCTAATTAGGAACCAAAAGGCATTGAGTGGTCTAGATATCTCTGGTAATAGAATAACCGGTACAATACCCAAATTGATATGGCAACCGAGTTTGAGTTACCTAAACCTTTCTAACAACTTTTTCTCAGGTATGGAATTGCCATTACCTAATCATTCCTTCAATAACCTTCGGGTAATTGATCTTCACTCAAACATGATACAAGAGTGTCCATCAATAGTTCCATCATGCTTTGACACTAAGTTTGCATCTCCTATCTTAGGGAATCTCACGTCCCTTCTCTCTGAAGCCACTTTTTATTTTTCAATTTCAGACAACAAGTTAACTGGTAAAATCCCTTTCTCAATTTGCAAGGCAACCAATCTTGATATTTTGGATTTGTCCAAGAACCAATTGAGTGGCAACATTCCAACCTGCCTCGGCAATAGCAGCTTGGGGGTACTAAATTTGGAGAACAACAAATTATATGGGCCCATTCCTTCTACTTTCAAAAATGGGTGCAATCTGCACACGCTCAAACTCAATAAAAATAAGCTTCAAGGAAAAGTTCCAAGATCACTGGGCAATTGCAAGTTACTCACGGTGTTAGATATTGCAGAGAACAAGTTGAATGATACCTTTCCCTATTGGTTGGAAAACCTCTCTGAATTGCAGGTTCTTGTGATGAGGTCTAACAAATTTAGTGGTCCCATTGCTGAAGTCACACATGTTGATTCTCCCTTCCCGAATCTACATGTCATTGATCTCTCTTTCAACAAGTTCACAGGAAGTTTACCTCTGCAGTATATTTGTCATTGGAAGGCAATGATGTTTGATGGGGGTACTTCCCAGTTGGGATACCAAAATCTCAAAGCTTTTACCACCTACTATCAGGACACAGTTGCAATTATGGAGAAGGGATTATACTTGAACCTGCAAAAGATTTTAACCGCCTTCACCACCGTGGATCTGTCCAACAACAACTTCAAGGGAAATATTCCACACGCTTTGGGCAATCTAAAAGCACTGAAAGTACTCAACTTATCAGGAAATAGTCTCACAGGTCAAATTCCAATTTCATTGGGGAATCTAAGCGAACTTGAATCGTTAGATCTTTCAAGAAACAAATTATCAGGAGAGATCCCAAGGCAATTGACAAGTTTGACGTTCCTTGAAGTCATGAATCTATCCTATAACAACTTCATAGGAAGTATACCTCAAGGTCGCCAATTTGACACGTTTACAAATGCTTCCTATGAGGGAAATGCAGGACTATGTGGGTTACCTTTGTCAAGAAAGTGTGGAGTATTTGATAAAGCATTACCGCCAACGTCAACATCATTCCAACAAAATGATGATGATTCAACATCTTTACTTGATTGGAAATTTGCCTTGGCAGGATATTGCTCTGGTTTAACAACTGGTTTGGTCATTGGGCAACAATTATTTTGGAGAAAAACCAGATGGTTTGAGTTCATTTCAAGAATTGTGGTATCCAAACAGAGAAAAGGGTCAAGGAAAATCAAACGCCACAATAGAGGGAAATGAATCAATCTCTAAACTCCAGATGATGAGAATTGTCATTATATCTCAATGAAATGTACCTCTTTCCTTCTTTTGTTCTGTTTTGTAGTGTTTTTTCCTTCTATTATGCTTACATGTTTGTGTGTATTCATGTTTAGGCCAAGTGAGATGTTGTGCCCCCTTTAATTTGTATCATGTTTTTCTATTTGCAAGATTACTTTTCTTACATGCTCAAAATTGGATACGAATTTTAAGGGGCAGAATTTTCTGGGTGGGACATAGCCATTTGGCTCCTCTACAGCTCGGGGGTGTACTGCCAAACGGATGGCACGGGCTGGATGAGTGACACGTGGTGGTCTGTAAATCTAAGGGAGGAGAACAATGAAGATGTAAGATTCAGCTGAATGTGAAAAACACATGGGATTTGACTAACCTAAAGAAAAATACCCTTCCTCTTTCCTCTTCCCTCTTCGTCTCTTTCGCAGATCTCCATCTTCGGCACTGGCAATGTTGGCATGGCCATTGTCTAGACCATCATCACCTTTTCAACGAATTAGCATTGGTTGATTTTAACCCCAACAAGGTCCACGGTGAGATGCTCGACCTCCTGCATGCCACCCCGTTCCTCCCTAGATCCTCACCTCTGTTGACTAATCCATCACCACCGGGTCCGACCTCTGAATCGTCACCTTACTGCTTTGGAGATCTCCCGCAGACCCCTCCCTTGCGCCTTTGTACACAGATCCACAATCAAATAAGAAACCCAGATTGCAGAGTACAATCGATGTATTTTGGAGAATATGCTCTGGTGATTGATGGCATTTCAGAAATAGCTCTTGTTGTTGCTTTATAAACTCACTGGTGTTAGGGTTTCGAGATCATTGTCACTGGTTCATGAGTTCTTGTTAAGTGGAAGATTAGATTGTTTTAGTTGTCTGATTACTTGTTCAATTGTTTCCCTTTTTTCTAAGGTTGTTTGATTTGAGGTGGGCGGAAAGATTTCCTCTCTCTCTCTCTCTCTCTCTGTGTTGTGGTTTGCGGAGGTCGCAGGTATAGAACTCTAGATCCGTGAGATGCATAATGGAGCAAACAAATGACTTTGCAGGTCCATCCATTGCCACAGCCCACTTACCTACCAATGATCCCTTCACCCTTTTCTCTGTATATGCTACTATATTTTGTCAACAAATAGTGGAATGATTTTGCTAAATCGGGTTTGTTTTCTACAATACAAACCATGTCTGATTCATTGCTAAGCATCAGTGGATTGCAAAGGAAGAAGAAGAAAATCAGAAATAGAGAGGGAGAGATGGTTGAATCCAGAAAAGGTATGACTCGGGAGAGAGATACGAAGAGGGAGTGGGTATTTTTCTGCTCAATCCTCTTTGTTTCTCACCTTCGACTTAATCTCTACATCTTCATTGTTCTCCTCCCTTAGATCTACAGACGAAAGACCAACTCAGAGCTGGGGAAACAAACGATTTCATTTCTGTCACTACGTTCTTACCCCCAAAAAAAAATAAAAAAAAAAATAAAAATTGCTAGATGGGTCTATCTATCTATTAATGGGTGATGATTGGTGATGGGCATTTATGTTGATTTTAGTTTGGTGATAATTGGCAGGGATTAAAGTGGCTTAGAGGAGAGAAACCCTTGAGGCTGATCACATCATTGATGTGAGACTACCTTACAATTTCTTCATCATGCATCGTGGCATCTTGGTAAAGGGGATTCTGCTGGGTCTCTCAACAAGATTCGGGAACAATGTTTTCTGGTCATGGCCCTATAGAGGCATAACCCTATGTCTAGGCATCGTGGCTATGTCTCGGATTTGGCTCCTCTACAGTTCGGGGGTGTACTGCCAAACTGGTGGCACAGGCTAAATGGATGACACATGGTGTGGTCAATAGATCTAAGGGAGGGGGACAATGAAGGTGTAGGGATTCGGCTGAACACGAGAAACACGGAGGATTGAGTAGGAAAATACCCTCTCCACAGACCACCATGTGTCACCTATCCAGCTTGTGCCATCAGTTTGGCAACACACCCCCAAGCTGTAGAGGAACCAAATGGATAAGGCTATTTATGTTATAAAAAGCCATTGTGGGGTTTTGGAGAGGGTCATAATGCACAACTACTAGGTCAAAAAACATGGAGGATCCATACTCTTGTGCCGAGGCCACCCTCTGACTTTTTGCCTTATACTATACTTCAAAATAAAGAGTATTATTGCATAAATACATATATTGATAAGTTACCCAAAAGAAAAAAAGCATACATTGATATATGTTATGTACGTGAATTTGCATTGCTCCACAGGATTGGCATGATGGGGTGTAGGTGAAGTTTTTTTTTTTTGGTAGAGCATTGGTGAAGAATTAGAGCGGGTGTAGAGTGTTCGGTAGTTAATTTACGGTTATCTTCTTGGTATTTGAACCAGAAAAATTCTTCTCAATAGGAAAGGAGGAGTTATGGGAATTATTACTTAGAAATTGAAATTACTTGTTTTCTTATTTAATTGGGGATAAATGGATAATCTTGGTTGAAGGGCACTTTAGAATGACAAAATAATCTTTTTGATTGAAGGGACACTTTTCAATGACAAATGCTCTGAGGATATGAGGTGGTCTTCTTCAATATGGACAAGATGTCAAGCTTCATCAATAAATCCAATCCATCTATTTCCTTATTTTATCTTTTTTCTTGAATTCAAGATAGGAGTGCTACCCATTGGCGTAGGTATACATCATCGGGCGGAGCCAATGGAAAGACATGCTCGTGCAAGAATAATGAGCACCATGTGCAGTGATCTTTTCACAACCGTTATGTTTAGGCATAGATACACGATAGTGGGTAGTATTCTCTCTTCCTTTAAAATATTTAGTAAAGATCATAAATAACAAATATGTACATACTAGTATTGTATACCGAGCTGGTGCTGGGCTTCCACCTATTCATTGGGCCATTCACTAGACTCATTCCAGGCCCAGAGTTGCCCAAACACGGGCAGGGCCACCGGTATCTTAACAACCAGTATTTGATGGTTAATCGAACCAAAATCAGAACTTTTTGTTCTTTTTCTTTTAGGAGAAAAAAAAATTAGGAATTACCAGGAACAGGTGCTTGTATCGAACATTTTCATCTTTGCTTTTTCAAAAAAATATATTATTTTACTGTTTTAATGGTTTTCTTATTTTTTCTAACATTTTTATCCAAACAGCTTCTTTTCCTATAAATTTTTTAGTGAAATGGATGTAAATTGTAACATTGAGTTTAATGGTTTATTGTTATATGCTTTTCTCCCCGACGATTAGTCGAGATGCGCGTAAGTTGGGCCAGACACCTTGGTTAACAAAAATAAAATAAAAAATGAATGGTTTATTGTTATATGCTTTTCTAATAGTTGTTTAATATAAACTTAAATTTTTTTTTATTGAAATGTATGTAAATCTAATATTGAATGACTTTAACACACTATGCATATAGTAATTGGTTTAACGGTTTATTTAAACGATTTAAACTTTAAAATCAAAATCGAATCATGGTTTCAATTTTAAAATCAAAACCAAACTTGAAATGTTTTAGTTAGGTGTTTTAATTTCTTTGCTTCCTTGGCTGGTCAGATCGGCCAGATGCCCAACAATACTAGCGAAGTTTTGATCAACCCAATAAAAATGGAAAAATAAATGATGAACTAATGTAGAAGAAGCACCAACAACACCAAGGGATAGACTGTGAAAGTGTGGAGTGGTATGACGAGTGCATTCATGGTGGTGAAGGTGCTGCAATGGATCTCTTGGGGCCATTGCTGCCATCATATCATGTCACACACACACACACACACATATATATATATATATATATATAATATATATATATAGAGAGAGAGAGAGAGAAAGGGGTATGAGTATGACCCACATAATCTATGTATGAAAAATTTATCTATTGTTTTTATCAACTATCCATTCTCAATTAGTCTTATATAAAAGCTAAAATTAATTATAAAGCATTTTATTTTCATATAGAGAAGTTAGGTTGATTTGCTATTTAATATATGACTAGATATTGGTGCATAAGGTTAGACTGTAAAGTGAGTGTAAATAGGTCCATGAACTTGAATCTAAAAGAAAAAGTGAGATAAATACAATTCCACTGGTAAATTTTGAAAGCTCCAACAGACGAGAAGAAGTTTCTTGGAAAAATATTAAAAGTAGTTTATGATGGTTCTGTGACTTAAATGCCATCTACAAGACCTGATCCATTGATCAAGTCTCCGGAAATCTCCTTAAAAAATTAGAGCCAACTACTAGAGTAAGTCGTAAATCGATATCTTCAAACTTATTAAAGACTTGCATACCACATATCAAAGTTATTAAAGACTTGCATATCCATCAAACAAGTTTGAAGTTTGAGATTTTGATGGACCCATTTCAAAGCCATGAAATTGAGAAAATGAGCCTGGACGCATTTTCCCTTGTGTTTTCCTACTCCCTCTTCCCACTTTTCCCACTCTAATTTTTTCTTGTTTCATTTAAAAAAAATAAAATCTTCCATGTTTTCTAATTTAATTTTGATAGCTTTTCTCCGAAATCTTATCTAAAAAGTGAAGTTTTTTTAATTTTGTTAGTTACCCTAGAATACAT
This sequence comes from Macadamia integrifolia, assembly GCF_013358625.1. NCBI lineage: Eukaryota > Viridiplantae > Streptophyta > Magnoliopsida > Proteales > Proteaceae > Macadamia > Macadamia integrifolia. Next base: position 3,463,563 of record NC_056558.1, read on the forward strand.
ACGACCTTTCTTCCAACCAAATGAATCTTAGTCCTAATAATCACTCTAAAAAGAAACCACATCCTTATGTTCCCTCATTTGAATCTATTCCAATTATGCAATTGACATAATCGAATACCTCCTATAGTTTCTTCAACTCCATTCTTCTACTGTTCTTCAAGGCATGATAGAAATAATTTTATTATTATTATTATTATTATTATTATTATTATTATTATTATTATTATTATTATCTTCCTATGCTCCACTAAGTATAATTATTTCATTATTTGCCATGTGGCCTTTACCCATGTATTTCCATGTGACAAATAATGAAATGTATTTTTTCTCTTTCTCTTTTATTTGATTTATTTATTTCTTTCGAGAAGAAGTCTGAAAGAGACATAACTTGCCAAGGGGATGAATTGATGCACCCCACCATTGCTCTTTGCCAACCCTACTCTAACCTGCTGGGAAGAAAGCTTTGCTAGTACTGAGAAGGTTGAACTAAAAATAAATAAATTCTTTACCATATACAAAAATAGATTTTCAATTTATACAAAGAGAAAAAAAAAAAAAAAAAAGGTTAATTACTCTCCTAACTTGAGGAAGTTACAGTCTTCATACAATTGTCATCTTATATTATGTTACCCTAAGTTTAACCACATTTTTATAAGCAGATATCAATATGATACAGTCAATCCAATACCAATACCGATACTAAAACCGTGCTTTTACCTTATCCTTCTCATTCTCCACTAGTCCAAGTCTCCAACTCTTTCTACCCAAAAAAAAAAAAATCCCCAATTCTGGAATGAAAATGGTAGTCAAAGTCACTACCATTAAAAGTAATAGTTTCTTGAACATTTTCTCTTGTTTACCCTGACTAGTATAGAACCACAGTCCTCACAGCATCGACCCTAAAACCAGAACAGAAGTTTTTAAAAGACAGGTTTGAATGCGATCTTATTAGGTATATAGTAGAAACCTAGCCATTCTCATTCTCATCACGCTAAAGCTAAACCTTGCTGACTCTACTTAATATTGAATGTTTGAAATAAATATCTGGGTCCATGGCTTCATCTCTTCGTATTCCTTTCGGCTCCGTTTGGTTACAATGAGAATTTAAAGGGAAGGGAAGTGAAATTTTCATACTTTAAAAAGAAATATTTATAGTCATTACCCCATATGATTGTATAAAATACTTAATTTTTAAACCATATTTAGTAATAATGTGTTTTACATGTAATTTTTATTTTACATACTATAGCAAAGGGTTTTGGATGCAAAGTAAAGTAAAATTTTAAGACAAAATATGGAATGATTTGAAGTTAATATTAAAGTCACATAGATAATGATTTCATATATATATATATATATATATATTTCTTTTTAAAGTATAAAAATTTTATTTCCTTTCCCTTTTATTCCCCTTACAACCAAACATAGCCTCCCTGGTTACATAATTCACTCAACAGTGACCAAGCCCATGGTTATGTCATTTCAGGCCTTTGAGGGAGTCCAGAAGATCCTTCCCACAAGGACTGGACCACAATGTGGAGCTACTTGGGCTTGGGCTTGGGCTTATAACTTGCTATATTTTTTATAAGCCCAGGTTAGCCCAAGATAGGTCTGGCTCATTGCAATTCAAATTATCTCTCACTATGGTCCGCTTCTTTCAGCATATTCAATTATTCAAATTATTCCCAACACCAGCCAAACAAATCAAAATAGTATTCAAATATTCCCTTTTTTTTTTCACCCTCAATTTCATTCAAATAGTTAAATCCAATCCAAGCAAGCTTTATTATTATTATTATTATTATTATTTTGGTGGGATCCTTATTATATGGGTTACTTGCTATTGTAACAATCCAATGAAATTTTCTTATTTCCGTGTTTTTCTACAATTCATTAGCTCAATTTAACTCCGATCATCTTATGGAGTTAAAGTTATTTATTAATTTCAAGTCAATTGGAGAACCTGAAACCTTTTGATTTCATTTGGGTACAAGGTGAGAAGGCTCCATACATAAAAGAGTGTCATGGAGAAGGGTCTACCAAAGCAAAGGAATCCAAATTCTTTTATTTTCCACCATCTCTGAATCATAATTAAACTTTGGGAAAATTTGTGTACATATAACTGTATCCATATACTGCAGTCACATCAACCATTAGACGCAAAGAGGAAGGATGTGTAATATCGTTTCTGCCCCCTACCGGATGAAAGGCTATTGAAAGTTAATCCTAGTATAAACACGAGGAAAGAGGAAAGCCATGGAAAAGTAAAGATTGAATCTCATAATTGTCTTTCCTCAAATTAGTGGGATTTGTGATGCCTATAATACACTTACATAATGGTATTAGTGTCATTAAGGGGCATAAGTCAAGTCTGCCTTAAGCGAAACGTTATTGAAACTTTTCCCCGAAACCTTCCTCATCAAAGTTATCAGTGCTTCTAATGCTAGTGTTACTTCTTCGTAGCTTCATAACGACCAGTTTAATTAAGTGGAGGAAACTTTAATGCTTCACTTTGGTCTGTCTTTCCCACCTAAGACTATTTTAGTTAGTAGAGTAAACTTTAATGCTTCTTTTTTTGGGTAGTCTTTCTCACCTAAGACTACTTCAGTTAGTGGAGGAAATCGGACTCTTATAGTCTTTTAACTCCTCACCCAGAGAACCTGTCATTCTATACATTGTCAAGTGGGCATCTAAGCCTTATCGTCATTCTATATTTCTCTCTCTCTCTCTCTCTCTCTCTCAAAATAATAAAAAAAAAAACCTAAAATCCAGCCTTGAACAGGACTTACTCATGCATGGACTCAGACTGGTTGATCCATTAAGCTTGAAATTTTGTGTGAAATAACTCGAGCTTAAAATTTGGCACTGGATGAGCTTACTACAGAGATATGTCATTAAGAAAAGGGTGCATGATGTCATTTTCTGGTTGTGTGGCCAATAAGGACGCATGCAGGGGTATCAATATAAATGAAATTTTCAATTTTGTAGAGGTAGAATAGTAATTTTGCATACTCTTGTATATAAGCACGGGTCACACGACTTGACATCATTCTTTTTCCCCATAAAAGAATAGAGGCACCTTATAGTTAGTTCTTAGCAGATTATAAAAAGTAAGGGGTTAGAAGGAATGGATGCGTAGCTTAGTAAGTTCTTCGTAGATTAATAATAACTTCGTATGTTTTGATTTTCATATCCAGTTGGTCCCACTTGAGACCACTTTAATTAGTGGTGGAGACCAGGCTCTCTTTAAACCTTCAGATCACTTTAATTAGTGGAGGAATGCAAGCTCAATCTAGTCAGTCTTCTTCACTCGAGACCACGTTATTTAGGTACCATTTGACAATGTTTTGTTTTTACCATTTCTATATTTTCTTGTTTTCAGAAACGGAGATATGAAAATCAAGCAAAGCAAAGCCAAGTGATCATACGAGAAATAAAATATCATTTAATAATAATGCACTACAATGGTACGTGCGTAATTTATTTTTTCTTAATCATTTTTTTCTTTTTAAGGCATTTAAACAAATGTCATGTGGGGTTCCGTATGAGATCCTCCTCTTGCCTCGGTACCTCGTGTCTATATAAACTCAAACCAGTGGTGGCTCTCATCAATGAATGAACACTTTTCCATATCTTCTCCCTCTTAATCATCCTTTCTTTTTAGTTCCTCTAAGGCATAGAAATATGTCTTGGTGTTTCTATTTCTTCTCTCTCTCTCCGTTTCAAACTTGTATCTTTTCTTCTCCATCACCTTCTCTTCAATTATGTCTTCAGGATGAGAGGTCTGCTTTACTAGAACTGAAGCAAAAGCACTATCTTGCGTATCCAGATGATGATCCCCTCAACTCTTGGAGACAAAATACAGATTGTTGTTTCTGGGAAGGCATCTCCTGTGACAACACCACTGGTCATGTAGTTAGCCTTGACCTCTCTGATTTATCACTCGCCGCTTCTATCCATTTCAATAGCAGCCTATTCCATTTTCATCACCTTCAAATGCTCAACCTCTCATGGAATCATTTCAACTACTTTGCTCCTTCAGGGTTTGACAGATTCACCAGGTTAATGCACCTCAACCTCTCCAATAATGATTTTTCAGGACGAATCCCATCACAAATATTTCAACTCACACATTTTGTTTCTCTTAATCTTTCTTCAAACCAATTTGGAGGCCAAATCCCATTTGAAATCTCTAAGCTGACCAAGTTGGCTTTTCTTGACCTCTCTAACAATTATGGGTTTTCCCAACTTGAAATCCCTAATTTGGGAGCATTTGTTCAAAACCTATCTATGTTGATAGAATTGCGTCTTGATGGGGTGTGAAGGATGTTATTCCTACTAATAATATCAAATAGGATCTTGCCATACAATCATTGAATCACAAAATTAAACTATAAGGGTCGACGCATACCGTTCACCATCGACTGTGAAGAATTTACTGCCATTATATGCTTCTTGTATCTTTATTCCTGCAATCCCAATCACGAACACAATGGATCTTCTAGGTTTCTCCCACTAGCTCCCTTAATGCTCTTTTGGTGATGGAACCAATAATGAGATTGATGTTAGAGTAGGAGGAGGACCTAGAGTCCTATTATGTAAAGTTTTACACTCTCCCATTAAGGTGTGCAAATAGGGTAGGATTCTTTTCCCTAATTTGACGAGGACTGGGTTTTCTATTTGGAATCCAATTCTATGAGATTAATATCGATCAATAACCTAATTGGTATATGGGACAATAATAGAGAATATTCTTACAATCTCCCACTTGAACCATATGACCACATAATTATAATATCAAACATAATTTGGATTATAACATCATACTGCAGTATTTGAAAGTAAACCCATCAACTTTATGTCATCACAATCATAATATTATATTTGAACAAAACTACTAATGTGGATCATGGCGGTTATACATCATATAACGACATACTCCCGTCCATAGTCACAACACTAATAACTTCATCCAAATAGGTGCAAAAGTAGGGAATAGACTAGAAAAGTCTATAAATAAATGGTCCAACATAATATCTCACATATATTAAATAAAATATGTACACACGATAATAAAGTGAGAAATATTCAGAAACAACAAATATCATGATCATTTAAATAAATAAGTAAAAATGTCTAACATAATATGACCATTATATCAAACTTTACATAAACCCATGTCCATTACAAGATCTGTAAAGTGTTTAGGCGCTAATGCCTTGGTCAAAGGATCAGCAATCATCAGACTTGTCTTTATGTGTGTAATACACACTTCTTGTTTCTGAACTGATTCCTTCACAAAATTATATTTTACTCCAATATGCTTTGCTCTACTTGAATGCTTATCATTCTTAGAGTAATATACGGCAGCAACGTTGTCACAATACATTTTCAGCGGCTTCGAAATGGTGTCAACAACCCGAAGTCTTGAGATAAAGTTTCGTAACCAAATTGTCATAGATGTGGCCTCAAAGCATGCCACAAACTCTGCTTCCATAGTAGAAGTAGAGACACAAGTCTGTTTCTTGGATTTCTAAGAAATCGCCCCACCAGTAAGTAGAAAGATGTATCCTGATGTAGATTTCCTACTGTCTAGGCATCCTGCATAATCAGAGTCTGAATATCCGATAACTTCTAACCGATCAGATACTCTGTAAGTAAGCATGTACTCCCTAGTCCCCTTTAAATACATCATCACCTTCTTTACTACAACCCAATGATCCATGTCAGGATTACTCACATATCTGCCTAACATACCAATAGCAAAACTGATGTCTGGACGAGTACAAGTCATTGCATACATAAGACTCCCTACTACGGAAGAATAGGGTATATCCTTCATTTGTGCTCTTTCCAGATCATTCTTTGGGCATTGATTTAGACTGAACTTATCTCCTTTGATAATGGGGGAAACACCTGATCTGCAATTTATCATGCCATATCTTTCTAAAACTTTGTTAATATAGGTTTTCTGTGATAGCCCAAGTATCCGACGAGATCTATCACGAAATATCTCAATGCCGATAACGAAAGAAGCTAAACACATGTCTTTTATTTCAAAGTTCTTAGAAAGAAAGGTTTTTGTATCATTCAACATACCAAAATCATTATTAGCAAGTAAAATATCATCCACATATAAGACCAGAAATATAAACTTACTCCCACTAAGTTTCAGATATACACACCTATCAAAGGTGTTCTCAACAAATCCGAAGGAAACAATGATATGGTTAAATTTAATATACCACTGTCTGGAAGTTTGTTTAAGTCCGTATATGGATTTCTTAAGTTTGCAAACTAGATTTTCTTTTTCTTGATCACTAAATCCCTCAGGTTGGTTCATGTAGACTTTCTCATCTAAATCCCCATTCAAGAATGCAGTTTTCATATCCATTTGGTGAAACTCTAGATGATAATGAGCTACTAATACCAATATGATTCTCAGAGAATCTTTCTTAGAGACAGGAGAGAAGGTTTCATGGTAATCAATGCCTTCTTTTTGAGTGAATCCCTTTGCAACTAGTCTAGCTTTATGTCTCTCAATATTACCCTTCAAATCGCGTTTGGTTTTAAATACCCGTTTACAATCAATCGCCTTAAAGCCCGTTGGAATTGAACAAGATCCCAGACATCATTGTCACTTATGGACTTCATCTCATCTTTCATGGCATTTACCCATTTAAGAGAATCATTATCGTTTATAGCATGTGAAAAGGTTAATGGGTCATTCTTTATTCCAGTATCAAACTCTGATTCTTGGAGATATACTATATAGTCATCAGGAATAGCAGACCTTCGAACCCTCTGAGGTCTTCCTTGAATTTTCAGTTGAAAAACATTCATAGTATTATCAGTGGTAACTACATCATGGAGTGATACATCTTCAATAATTTTTTGTTCCATAAGATCATTTTCAATAGTTACCTGTGGGACATCATCATGATGAGTATGTACATCTTCTATAGTTTGTTGTTCCACTAGATCATTATGAACAGTCACCCGCGGAACAACAATGTTATCACGATGTACATAAGTCGGTAAAGAAATTTGATGTTCTTCAAATACCACATTACGTGGTTTCTCACTCCTACTAATGTTACCATCCTCTAAGAATCTATCAGTTCGAGTTTCCATAGTTCTTGTACTGTGTGTTGGTGCATAAAACCTGTAACCCTTTGACCACTGACAATAACCAATAAAGTAATAACTTATGATTTTAGGGTCAAGTTTTCTTTCATGTGGATTATACAATCTAGCTTCAGCAGGACAGCCCCATACATGTAAATGCCCTAAACTAGGTTTCCTTTCATTCCATAACTCGTAAGAAGTTTTAGGAACTAACTTGCTAGAAACCCGGTTCAAGATATACACAGTTGTTTTTAATGCTTCGCTCCACAAGAATTCAGGCAATGAGGAGTTGCTCATCATGCTACGTATCATATTTGTGATGGTATGATTGCGTCTTTCTGAAATCCCATTTTGTTCAGGTGTACCAGGAGTTGTGTATTCGGGGGTTATACCCTTCAACTTAAGAAATCGGGCAAATGGTCCTTTACTTTGCCCTACATCAGTATGTCTATCATAATATTCACCCCCTCTATCAGATCTTACAGTTTTAATATTTATGTCTAACTTATTTTCGACTTCAGCACAGAACACTTCAAAAGTATTTAAAGCATCAGATTTTTCTTTTAATAAGTAGACATAACAATATCGTGATTAATCATCAATGAAGGTGATGAAATATTTTTCACCAGTTATACAAGGATCAAAATGACCACAAATGTCAGTGTGTATCAATTCCAGAAGTGAATTGGTCCTTTTGGCAGTAACTTTATTTGTCTTAGATTGCTTACCTTTGATGCAATCTATACAAGTGGTGAAATCAGTGAAGTCTAGATTTGACAATATTTGATGCTTCACTACCTCTCCATTCTAGGTCTAGAAATATGACCTAAACGTCTATGCCATAGGGATGAGGAATCATTATTGTTGAATTTACGCTTTAATCCAACATTCACATGCAGTGCAAGAATGGATTTAGAAAAATTAGAATTCAAATTAAGTTTATAAATACTATCACATAAATATCCAGTGCAAACTAAATTGGTGTTTTTAAAAACGTTTACAACCTTATCACCAAAATTAAACTTAAAACCTTCACAATCAAGTCTCGATAATGAAACTAAATTTCTAGAAATAGAAGGAACATAAAGAGTATCCATAAGGTCCAACTGGAATTCGGTGTCAAAAATGAGTCTATAAGTGCCAATGGATCGAACTTCAGACTCTTACCGGTTTTCCATGCAGACGACGCTCTCACTTTGATTTGATTTTCTAGTTGTAAGAAAGCCCTGCATAGAATTAGAAATATGAATAGTTGCTCCTAAATCAATCCACCAAGTATTACAAGGAACATCAACAAGATTGATTTGAAAACATACTAGGATAGAATCATTACCCTTTTTTTCGAACCAAGTCTTGCATTTATGACAGTCTTTCTGAAAGTGTCCTACTTTCTTACAGAAGAAACACTTTAACTTGTCAGTTTTCTTTTCCTTGTCATCAGACTTTGGATTGGAGGCTTTCTTTGATGCATTGTTCTTTTTCAAAATTTCCTCTCTTCCTTTTATTCTGGTTGGATACAAAATTGACCTCCTGGTCTCCCTCGTCATTCAATCTCCTTTCCTCTTGGACGCACATACTCTGAAGTTCATTCGGAGTCCACTTATCTTTATTTGTATTGTAATGGATCTTGAATGCTCCAAAACGAGGAGGAAGTGAAGTCATAATGATATGGACAAGGCAACCTTCATTCATTATCAATTCGAGGGGTTTTAGTTGTGCACAGATACTTGCCATTTCAGAGATATGGTCCCCTATCCCATTAGTACTAGTATACTTCATTGTTATTAATTTGGTCATCAAAGTCCCCTATACCATTAGTACTAGTATGATTTGGTCATCAATATTTCCTCATAATATCTCCTCTAATACCTGAAATTACACACTAACAGCAGAAGGAATACTTCCCTATATTATACATAGGTTTCTAATCACACAAAAATTATTTGAAGGAATATAAAAATAAAAAGGAGAAAATGTGTTATGTGGCAGAGTGTGATTCCTGCGCCAGACACATAGGGGAGAAATAACCTCCTGCCTCTTATAAAATTGAAAATGTTGCCTCTATAGATATTCCCTCGTGCTCTCCCACTAGTCCTTGTGAATACTTAAGAACCACACTCCCCCATAAGAAACACTTCCAAAAAAAAAAAAAAAATTAGGGAAAAGTTGGTGGTGACAGGGCTGCCAAGGGACATACATTTTACTTTACTTTTCAAAGAATATAAATTACTTGGGGATGGATAAAAAGATATGATTGGGCTAATGATCCTATTTGCAAAATTTAATTACCATTTTTTGTAAGATTTCAATTAATCACAATTACAAAAATTCCTATTTTTAATTATTTTTAAGGTAGGTGTTTTTTGTGGCATTAGCATAGGGTGGGCATTCACAAGGTCTTCAATTAGGTTAACCACAACTATTTTCCTTGCCACAACCCAAAAACACAGGAAAAAAAAAAAAAGTCTAGGTGAACCACAACATATTAGTTTGGTCGTCATAGCCCATATGGATCTGGCATTTTAGCACTTTCATAGAGCTGAACATAATAGTTTCTATCATAGGACAATTAAGATTAAATATGGGTTAGAAGGAATAGAGGCACATTAACAAGTTCTTAGCTTGAAGTATTGTAAGAATTTCCTGTGACTTCTTTTAGTCTGGGAAATTTGGGTGCATGGGTAGAGGTGATACAATTGTCTGGTTTTGTAATGCAGTATTGGCCCATCATCCTTGAAGTGGTTTGAAGTATATTGGGTGGGGCTTCCATGATGGATCAGCTAAGGGGCATCGGTCGTTTCTCCCAAAAGAGGTTGAAGTCTCATCTTTAAAATTCAAAATCAAGCCAATTATAAGATTAGGAATAGAAATGCAACTGTTGAAGTGATATTTATTTATTTATTTATTTTTGTTAACAATGGATATCTAGATCTTCGGCTTGACTAGTCCTATGGTTCATACTGACCCGACAATTGCATAGATTTGATCATATCGGCATTGAATGAGAATCATTTAACTTTTACTGAAAGCAATAAAAAGCACTAAACACTCCATGTAAGTGACTCCAAAGAGATAAAAGGGAGTCGAATTCACCCACCTGCATTGAAGTGATAGCCCTAACACGTATTCATGTTTTCAATTTTCATGCTTTCTTTACCAAGGAATGATAATTTGGAATGTATCCCAAAATTATTAATTTAGGCTATGTCCTGTAGTAACCTGCCCCAATCACCACACAATATTAATGTCCCATTTACATTTCTCTAGTTTTGAAATTTTCAGAAAGGTTAAAGACATCCAGTCTTATCCCTCCTAAGCAGATATAAAACATAGTAATTATAATAAATCACTCTAAAATTAAAAGAACCCATACCTCAAATTCTAATTAGGCAATTGCAAATTATATTCCTGAGTTAAAAAGAAGATAGCCACTCAATCCTCATCTTTCTTTACTGGATAAAGCTAGAGCCCTGATAATCACTCTAAAAGAATCTAAACTTTATTTCCCTGACAATTATGCATTTGCCATCTATGTTTTCTAGTTCAACCACAGCCACTCTTGCCTTATCCTACCTCCCAGACCCCAATCCCCCCAAGTACAAGTCTTTCAATTCTAAAAATGAAAGTCATCGTCAAGATTCCCTTTGCCTTATCACCCCAGAAGACCCGTTATATAGTCATCATGGTTGGATTTTTCCATGGAAAATGAACAATGAATAGAATGGTTTGTGTTGAAAAAAGTGCACATACATAGAATTATAGAAACACATTCCTCACAGCGAGAAGCATTGGTCAAGTCTTGTGTTCCATGGAAAAGCAACAAAACAGCTTTGTCTTTTGGGAAAATCTTAACTCTTCTCTTCACACTACACCAAGTGGAGAAAGTGCTTTAAAAGTGATTTTTGAGTAATTACAGAAGAATACCTTTCATAATAAATGGACCATAAGGAATCACACAGAATATAATTCTCGTGACCCTACTGGTCCAAAGGATTTGAGTGACAAGTGAGGCAACTAAAATTCCACTCCCTTGTGGAAATTTGAAAGCTTCAATCAACAAGGAGAAGCATCTTCCAACTTATTAAAGGCTTACATACTAGAGGTCAAGTTATTGAAGACTTACATATCCATCAAGCTTGAAATTTAGCACTTGATGGACCTATTTCAGAGCCACGTGATTGAGATAAATGGGGCTAGACGCGTTGGCCACTTTATGGAAGTTAGACCATGATAAGAAGTGAAAATTTTCAAATAAAAAGAAAAATTTTGTGTAATCATAATCTCACATGGTTATGTCACTATAAACTCTAAATTATTTCATATTTGATTATTAAATTGTATTTTACTTTGCATTTAAATCCATTGAATTTATAAAGTAAAATAAAGATCACATCTGAAATGTATTATTATTATTGTGGGAAAAAGAACCCTACCAGACTAGTGAAGGAAACATCTAGATTGTGAGGGGTGCAAAAAGACCGAGCTGCCCCCTTACTTGCACTGGATATGCCCCATGCGTCTCCCATTGACCAGCTGATCTAGCGTTTCATACGCTAGTTCAGTAGGGTTCTCTCACCCTATTATCAAATATTATAAGAAATTTAAGTAGTTTATAAAATCATGTTGGGTAATGATTATACAAATTTTCATTTAAAGTTTGAAAATTTTCATTTTCCTTACCTTCGTTTCCACTTGCGACCAAACAAAGCCTAAGGTTTCTTTAAATCCATTATTTCTCTATTTTAATTGGAAGAATATATCCGAAACAATTTGTTATATTTCTTCAAAATTTTCAAATTATGGATCCCTGAAGTTTCAAATCTTGTTATATATTAACCCTCTGCAATTTCTTCAAATTATTATCATATAGATAGAAATTTATTTTTATAAATATATTTAAAAAAAAAAACAAAAAACAAAAAACAAAAAACAAAAGCAAAAAAACCAAAATAGAGTTTCAAATCTTGATAGAGCCGGTGCTGTTACTCTCCTAAGTTGAGGCCATGAAACAATAATTCTCATGAACACTCAAAAAGAAGCTAAAAATTTTGAATATTCTCTTCCAAATATGCAATTACCATCTTATATTCCTGAATTTAACCACAGCCACTCCTACCTCATCCTTCCATTCCCCATAAGTAAGTCTCCATTCTAGAATTAATGAAAATGAAAATCAATGGTGAAGTCACCAACTATTGGAAGTCACAAGACCTGTCAGGTTTGGCCTTTGGATCGGGTTTTACTATTATCAAATGTGATCGATCTTATTAGGTATATATGATTGAATCGTAACCACTCTCATCACACTAAAGCTACAA
>NC_056558.1:3479374-3487904 GCF_013358625.1 Macadamia integrifolia
GTCTTCCTCAATATGGCCAAGATGTCAAGCTTCATCAATAAGTCCAATCCATCCATTTCCTTATTTTATCTCTTATCTTTAATTTAAGATAAGAGAATGCTACCTGCTGGCGTAGGTATACACCATTGGATGCGGCCAATGGAAGGACATGCTCGTGAAAGCATAATCAGCACAGTGTGTAGCAATCTTTACACAACCGTTGTGCGTAGGCACAATTACACGATAGTGGGTAGCATTCTCTCTTCCTTTAAAATATTTAGTATAGATCATAAATAACAAATACATATATACTAGTATTCTATACCGAGCTGGTGCTGGGCTTCCAACTCTTCATTGAGCCATTCACTGGAATCATCCCAGGCCCAGAGTTGCCCAAACACGGGCCGGGCCACCAGTAATGTTAACAACCAGTATTTGAAGGTTAAACAAACCAAAATCAGAATTTTTTTTTTTTTTTAAGAAAAAAAATAGGAATTACCAAGAACAGGTGCGTATCGGTCATTTTCATCCTTGCTTTTTCAAAAAAAAATATATATGTTTTCTGTTTTACCTCTAAATCAATATGGAATTAATTCGGGTACGTATCAGTATCAAGACTGATATAATAAATTAACTGATATGATACCGATCCTCGTAACAATGGGTGAGAGCAAGGGTATTAATCGGTTCAGTTCTAGTGTAAACGATTTGGTTCGATTCGGTACAAACTTTTTTAGGTAAAACCAAAATCATATAATTTAACAAACAGTTTCATATATGAGAACCGAAACCATTTATAAACAGTTTCGGTTTAAATGGTTTCAACGGTTTTCTTATTTTTTCTAACATTTTATCCTAACAACTTCTTTACCTATAAACATTTTAGTGAAATGGATGTAAATTGTAACATTGAATTGAATAGTTTATTGTTATATGCTTTTCTAATAGTTGTTTAATATAAACTTAAATTTTTTTTTATTGAAATGTATATAAATTTAACATTGAATGACTTTAACATTCTACGTTTATATTAATCAATATAACAGTTTGAACTTTAAAATCAAAATTGAATCATGGTTTCAATTTTAAAATTAAAACCAAACCATTTAATAAATGATTTAATATTTTGATAAATAATTTTGAGTTCAACTTCACATGAGACTGTGAGAGTAGGCGAGAGAAACCTCTTTTATTCATTTTTAACAAACTTGCGTGGCAGTAGTACAGTAATATACTTAAAGATCAAGCAAGGATAGAAAGAAACGAGCCCAAGTGACCACACCACTTCTTTCGTTTCCTTGGTTCAGCTGGAAAAATTTGCAGGAAAAAAGAAAAGAAGAGGAAAGTAGTACACCTGGCCTTATCTCCATTAAAGGATTAAGAAAAGAAAAAGGTTAGGTTTAAAACTGGGCGTTCATCTCGCTATCGCCGTCCACCACCGTGGACAGGTAGGTGGAGGTGTCTGAGTTGCGAGCTGAGCAATTGGCACGAACCTCTCCCTGGGTTCCCGTCAAGACGTTAAGCTGGCCCATCTTGATCATGGCGAAGATGAACTTCTCGAAGAAAAGAGTCTGGTTGAGAGCGAAGCTGGTGACGATGGGCTTGGTCCTACTGTCCATGTACAGGTCTTGATCGGAGGTGAAGAGTCCCTGTCGATTCATGAGATCGATATAGTACTTATTGTCGAACAGGTCTGGGGTTCGGATATCCAAGACGGTAGTGGCATTGGTATCGGAGGTTGGGCAGGTACTCTTGAGGTTGTTAGCGAAGGTCTTGTCCATAGTTGTGTCTTGGGTAGGGTAGAGGCGGTCGGTGAAGGAAGAGCAGTGGCTGAGTCCAATCGTGTGTCCACCTGAGAGAGCCACCACGTCGGTGGCGTCTAACTTCTTGGCAGCCAGTGAAGTGAGGAGTGTGGTGGTGTTGCTGCTGGGCGCTGGCAGGTTTGCTAAAGTTGTTTCCCTTGTCGCGAAGCTCAGACCGTCTCGCCTTCCTAAGGGTACTTTGTATTTGGGTCCTCCGGACTGCACACCCAAGAGAAGCAAATGATGAAGAAGATGTAGAAAATGAGAACATGAAACGATGCGAAAAAAAAAAAAAAAACACACACCACACAGAGTGTGGATCAGGTTCTAGAACCATTTTCATACGGTTTGATTCACACAAATGGAGTTCACCACATAGTTGATTGTTGGATAGATTTCAAGTATGTGGATTAGTCCCGTTCAAGAATAGTTCTCGTACAAGGACTTGATCCACTATAATCCATAAGGATTTACGTGGTTCGACAAAATTATTTATTTTATCAATGTGACGAGATCTACTTCACTCTAAACTTAGCTACAAATAGGATTCCTACAAATATACACAAAGCAATGAAAGCCTATACATGTAATTTAATGAAATATCCAAATAGTCCTAAAAACTGTCCTGACAAATTTCACCCTGAACCTTGCCATGGACCCGCTTGCTCGTCAAGGCCCCATTAATGAAGAAAATGGGTGAGGTGGATTCATTCCTCCAGGCATTAGAGGTTTTAAGTCTCTAGCCTCTTGACGGACCTGCAAAATTCTGTTTGAACATGAGAACAACATGTTCAAGCATTTATTTGGTTCAATAAGATTGTCTATTTCCTCAATAAAATGAGATCTACTTCACTCTCAACCTAACTACAAATATACATGAAGTGGTGAAAGTCTATACAAGTAATTTACTAAAATATTCAAATAACCTTAAAAAATGTTTTTGGGAAATTTCACCTGAACCCCACCATGGACCCACTGGCTCATCAAGGCCCCCATTAACGAAGAAAATGGGCAAGAGAGATTTTAAATCCTTATTCACTCATTTACACAGACGTCGGAATACAAGACATCGTACCCCAACAGAAGGAAAAGAAAATAGCATAGTAGGTGTGTGGTGTGAAGTGTGTAGTTTACCAAGAAAACGGAATCACGGGCTGCAAGAGCAACGATGTCGGCACAGGAGACCACTTGGCCGCACTTATTGTGGACGAGGGCGCGGAGGTCGTTGATGATCTGAAATGCTTCAGCCCTGAGGCTTAAGTTTGGTGGCGCCTCCTGCTCGCTCGGACCACTGGCGGATCCGTCTAGCAAAACCGAACCATCACATCCCTGCAGTTACAGTTGCACCCACATGATCAGCTACTTCATTTACTACAAATGCTCGATCATAATAAGCCCATAAGGAAGCTAACCTGAACAAAGCAGTCATGGAAGTGTAGACGGAGGAGCCCTGCAGCTTGGCCAATATCCTGCTTGAAAATTTTCTTGAGATGGGATCTCACGATGCTCTCAACTTTAGGGCAGTTAGACTTATAATAAGTCCATGAGAGACCCTTCACCAAAGGTGGGGAAGATTCTTCCTCCGAGACACCAGAATAGATACCCAATACAAGGGAAGAAAAAATCAAGAGCACAGAGATAATGAAAGACGAAGTGGAAGCCATTATTGATTGCTCTGTTCTTTCAAACGGGTAATGAAAGACTCAGTCAGTTATATAGGCAGAGAGAGAGAGAGAGAGAGAGAGAGAGATCGTGGCCAACAAAATGTGGGAAGGGCAATTACTTTTCTCTGTGACTTCTGTACCCACAGTGAGGTGAGTCCTTGTCAAGTCCATTGATCCATCCATTCATCTGCTTATCTTCAAACGCGCTAGCTCAATTATTACATTATTGCCTCACTGTTAGTGCTCATGGCATCATCTCCAGGCCCATAGTATTATCATTTTGGAAGGGGAATTGTCCTAGACCCTGAAGGCCTGAACCCTTTTGATTTTACTTTTGGGCAGGAGGAGGTCCTACAAAACAAAGGGAATCCAATTTCATGTCTACTTTCCAATTCATCCTCTTCGGAAACCGAATCATACTTTAGCTTTCACTGGAATTCCTGAAACTTTATTATGAGTTTCAAGCAGCCCACGTGCTTATTTCACATGTTTTTTGAATCCTTGTGATGATGAGTAACTTCGATACCCTTTAAACATTAACGTGAAAGACGACGAGAAGGCTCAAGAACCCTAACAATTAGTAGTGTCATTTTTTTTTTTTAACTAAGGTGTCCAGGCCACCGCTTCTTTCTATTAATCCTCGGGAGACTTAATGCAATAATCTATCGCAATGATTTCTATTTAAATTGTAAATGCAAAAACCTAGGATCGTAAATCAATCATTTCTTAATGTGTGGGGTATCAAACCTTAAATTGAATCGATAACAATTCAAATCAAACCAAATCGAAGTTTTATTGGTTCGGTTTTGGTCTGAAGTATTGCAACTCCAAAACCAAATCGAATCACATCAGAAACCGGATGAACCCCAAGCCAAATCAAAACCAGTTCAAAACCCAGATCGAAACAAAAACCAAACCGGTAAAAAACCAAAAACATACCAAAATTTTATTAAGGGTAATTTACAATGCCACCCCCTGAAGAATGCCAGTATTATAGAGACACCCCATCTCTTTCACCAAATTAGACTCGGACCCCCTGCCGTTAGTTACTTGACGGTGAGAAATTAAAATGACAATTATACCATATTCACTAACCGACTCAAGACGAGCTATGGTGACCTGGATAGCACCGTTGACCTCGCCGGAGTTACCACCGCCACCGAGAGATCCATTTCCAGAAACTAAGACCGATGGAACGTTGGATCTCGTCGACGGCCCGCAAGTAACTTTAAGTTTCCTGACGATCGCCACCATAGAAGATCATTCGTCCTTGGCCACCTCAGATGCAGTGGGATCCTGCCTGAGGATGAGCTTCTCCGTGGCTTCAAATTCCTTGGAGACGTTCTCAGGATTCCTTAGCAATCACTGGAAAAAGGATAGAGAGAGAGAGAGGAAAGAGACAACCCAAGTATGGCTATGGGTTCTGAAAATCCAAACGGTGGAAAATAGGAAATTTTTTCGTTGGTGTTGCTGAGTTTTGAATTCAATCCTCATCACCCATACAAACCCACCTTGAGAAACCCCAGAGTTGATGGTTCCGGAGAATTCAATGCTGGTGACGACCACTCAGTTGATGGTGGAGGTGGGCGATGCAGCAGCGTTAGTGCCAGAGAAGAGGAGCTGCAAGAGGGAGAAGGAAGTATGAGTAATAGCGGGAGTCGATTTGATCCCATCAGAAGCCATCTACGATCTTCGTAGCATCGCTGAGAGGATGATCACTGTTGGGTATTTGCACGAGTGCATTCAGGTCTATAAAGTATCCGCAAATCCACCGTCGACGCCAGCTTCCGCCGCCTTGGCATCTAGAAGCTTAGCATAGGCGAAATCCAGAGGCTGGAGTGGGATACCCTCGAGACCAAGATTTGGCGCTAGATACGCACTGCCAAGGTCTGCGTTCGTATCCTCTTTGCCAGTGAGAAACTCCTCTGCGAGTAGATCTTCAAGGGTCTCGGCCCCGCCACCGATGACGCCGCTTCATCGAAACCTTCAAGGGTCCCGTTCTTGCTGGACATTGACGAGATGTTCAGGTCCAAGTCATTCGAGCTTTGGATCCAACATAGAAGCAGTTGCTTCGCCTCCATCTTTCCTTTCCCCTTTCTCACGGTGATGGAAAAGTCGCCCGAGATGGAAATAGCTGCCGCTACCTGCTGGCTGCCGCTGAACAATCGTCGGTGGTTCAACCATTACGATTTGGGTGAAAGAAATATTCATTTATCACAAGGGTATTTTTGGTACTTCATATTTTACAAGGGTATTTTGGTATTTAAAATAATATATAGTTGCTGACATCAGCAAATAAGGTATATTCCTTAACGGTGATTGACGGTAGGGGGTCTGAGTCTAATTTGGTGAAATAGAGGGGGTGTTCTTATAATTATGGTATTCTCCAGGGGGTGGCGCTGTAAATTACCCTTTTATTAAAATAACCAAATTTTGTATAGTTTTGTATACATTTGTGTGGAAATCGGACCAAAAATCGAAAGCAGCATGATTACAAACTAATATAGGAAACCGAACACAAACCACACTAAAACCAAAATTTCCTTATTGGTTTGGTTTCGATTTCAGTATTTCCACTCTAAAACCAACTCAACCCAAACCAAAACAGAGCTGGTCCCCGACCCGTTGACATGTATGAGTATGTTGATTAAATTAAAAATAATAAAAAGAAAAGAAAAGAAAAAGTAGCATCGATTAGTTTTACTCACAAATAAAGTACAAGATGAGTATATTAAATATCCAATTAAATTTCCTATCGATATTACTTTGTGCCCTTGGTGGATCAAATATAAACTGATTTGAGAAATGACACAAGATACCCATCCAGCCTCCTTATTTACTGGATCATATATACACGTTGTTATGTAAAATAGTACTCTCAATTATTTCTACTGCTTATGATCAAATGAATCACTGACGAGTTACAAAATCACATTCCTCTATGGTTGGTATCAATGCAATGTAGGCTAAAAGGAGTTACAGACAATATTACATTGGGGTTAAAGCAAGTTTTTTCTTCTTTTAAGACATCAAAAATAAGGAAATTTTGAGTTATATAGTATCTTAAACTTGATCTATATTTATCCAAACTCTTCTATTGAATAATTCTTTCTGGTTTTTGATTAAGTAAATTTTGTATTTACCTCTTAAATAGATATCAAATTACCCAAGTATATATTACATAATTATAAATGTTTTGTTTATTATCCTTTAATGTCTATGTTGCATTCTAAAATCCACATAGCCATCCTTAATCCAACAAGGTATGTTATTTGATATATGTGTTCAGGATTGACCATTTTGTAGCACATTTTAATTTTATGTATTAATTTAGGTTAAATACATGCTAGAATAATTTGATAATTAATCTAATTGATTTACTATTAGGTGAATTTTTTTATAGAATGTGTAACATGATATATTATTAATTAACGAAGAGGGATCATTGCCAGGTTACGTGGCTCCTACACAAGGGGGCAGATTCTTCATTTGGGGGTAGTCATTTCACCCATTCTTGTGGTTGGAACTTTGGAATGCAATCTGGCCAACTTTTTTTCCCATTAATTAATTATACAATACATAATTTTTTTGGGAAGAAGGGGATAGAAATATATAATATGTAATTAGGTAATCTAATATATACATACTTAGAAATTAGATTTAAAAGTAAAATTTTTAAAAAAATGGTGAAATGTACCATTAAGAGATGTGAATTAGGTATTTTGTTCATACCAAAAAACAAATTTAATTGTGCCAAAGTTTGTTAGAATCGGAAATTAGGAAAGTTTGAATAAATGTTACTTAAAATTTGAGGATTGGCAGAAATTTCCCTCAAGATTAAAGGCTAGCTGTTGCCTAATCAGTTGAGAAAGGAGACATATTTTTCCAATATTAATGGGTAGGTGAGAACTGTTCTAACCTTGAAAAAAGGGCGAGGGAGTCGGTGAGTCAAATGATTGCTCACCACTCCCTATATCACCTTTATATGTTTCGCCCTCTCTCTTGCTAGCTTCAATATTTTGGTCCAACTCTAATCATTAATGGTTCTAAAGTGTTATAATTAATCACATTATGAATGCGAAAACAAACCTCAGATCCTATATCGTAATAAAGTGATTGGTAGTTGTTGTTTATTGTATAAGGACCAAAATAATGTGCAGTGATGGTAATCCTAGAAGATAACAGTTGGTGAGCATCGAACATGGTATAAATCGTGAACTCGGACATCTTAAGTTTGATTCTTATTAGGCACATCTTGAGTCACTCACACGGGGTGTTTAGTGCTCTTCACTGCTATGTGCAGTGATGACTGACTTGGTCTGGGATCTGGGCTAGGATGGACCTAACTTGTACATTTGCATCTGGCCTCCTCATTGAGAGTGGACACCACATCTTACACTCAAATTTAGCCTACAAGTAGAATCCACCAATTTTTATCTAAGTTTAAAATTTTAATAAAACAAGGATTCTTGCATGGGTCAAAAAATATGAACAAATAATGGTTGAAATTTCAAAGGAAAGGGCAAAAAAAAATTCACTTTTAAATAACATAGGAAAAAAAATATAATATAAAATAAGTTATAATGGTTGCTTCATTGCCACCTAATGGTTTTAGATCTGAATCATAGAACAATCTCTCAGTGAAATAAAAGTAAGAAATAAAAGTAAAGTTTTATATATATCATGAACCTCTCCAGAATCCATACCCCACAGTGGCTAGAGCGTAGTGCACTGGGTATGAATCATATGTTTGAGGGGTAGGCAACTAAAATTGTCAGCCCTACCTCCAATTCTTTTATAAAAGGACATGTTTCTCTACATGTCTCAGATTTCAAGAATGTCAGATTTCCCATGAGAAAGAAAGGGCTGGACTCAAATCCATGGAATATCCCCCATGAGTGGAAATGGAAAGAGGGATCGGACAGGATTGGGTTGGGTTGGGTTGGGTTGGGCTGGACCAAACAAAAATTCAAGCCTAAATTAGCCCGTAAAATTGGCATATATCTAAACTCGGGTCCAACCGTTATAGGCATGAAAAGAAAATTATAAAAAAAAAAATATATATATATATATTTTTTTTTTTTT
>NC_056558.1:3487924-3563269 GCF_013358625.1 Macadamia integrifolia
AAGGGCCCGTTTGGTATCGTTCTAAAAAAAAGTTTCTGGAGTTTTTTGTTCTATTGGAACGAAAAAACGGAATCTTTTGTTTGGTGCACTTATGGTCCGTTTCTCTTTTTTTGGAACAAAAAGTGAAAAAAAAAAACTGAAAAAAACGAGATTGGACAGTTCCATTTTCCCAGTTTCGTTCCATTTTACAAAAAAAAAAAAAAAATTCCCGATAAAAATATGAAATTTTGAAACACCATTTTTTTCGTTTTAAAACTGTGTTTTGACACAGAAACTGAAATTTTCGTTTTTGACACGAAACGACGTTTCTGAAACAGAAACGATACCAAACGGGCCCTAAGTGTCACATGTCGACAATCGTTCCACATACCATGATATTGTCCATTTTATCTAAAGTTCGTTGTATGATTTTAAAAAAAATCTCAACATGTGAAGGTGGTCACTCTTACATATAAGGACATTTCATGGCCAAGACACAAGATGTAGACCGTTGTATAACAATTCTAACCACTGTGTGTCATTATTCTCTCTACCCCGTGATGTATAAAATCCAAAATATCCTTGACACTATTACAGGTTGATCACTGATTCACTTCCAACCACCATAGAGGTTCAAAACCCATGGATTAATAGATTCTCTTGACAATACGATGGTTTAAGTTGTTGCTCTTTGGAACTTTATAAATCTTATTTGAATTTTTCCCACTTAGATTCTTCTTCTCTTGTCACATCTATTTTATCTCCAAAAACCCCTTGGGTGTTTTTGCACAATGAGCTGTTACAAAACCTTACTCAAGATTAATTGGTTGAAAGATGACTCATCAGTTTCGGGAGGCAAATGTGGTTATTGATCTGCTTGCCAAGAAAATTGCAAGAACCAATCATCTTTTGAGGTTGACAATTATATAAACAAGGAGGTCACATAGAACATGCTTGAAAAAAAGAAAAAAAGAAAAAAAGAAAAATAGTAGATTTAAATTTGATTAACTTGCCACGTTCTTTTTATCTGTGGTGGTTTGGATTTTTTCTTGCTGGTGGTTATCCTCAAGGTGAAAAATATATATCAATGTTTGTTATGATCCCATATTAGCTTATGAGGGTTGATTTCATATCGATTTTCTATGGGTTGATATGGTTTTGGGTCCCCTCTTTTTTTTTTTTTTTTTCTGCTAATAACAGGTATCCAAGCCTTCGATTTGACTAGTCCTGCGGACTTATACTGATCCCACAACCACATGGACCGGATCATACCAGAGTTGAATGAGAACCATTCAACTTTCAGTGAAAGCAGTGAAGAGCACTAAACACCTCGTGTGAGTGGCCCAAGGTGTGCCTAGTGGGAGTCAAACTCAGGACGTTCGACTTTACAGCTCGTACCAAGTTCGTTGTTCACCAACTGTGCTACCCCCTCTTCGGTCTTGGGTCCCCTCATCTTGTTAGCCTGTTTATGAGGTTGAGTTATTCCAAAACCATAATAGTGGTATCAGAGCAATCGATCCTCGGTCCCACTTGCGCGCGGAGGGGACAACCTTGTACCAAAGTGAGAGCCACTAAGAAATGGCTATGCTATCGTGGACATCAGGTCTGGTTCCGAAGCTTGGTGGTATGTTACGATCCCATATCAGCTTATGAGAATATTTAAGGGATGGTATCGGTATGCTGATATCAGCCTGATGTCAATCTGGAATAGATCGGATCAATGGGTATCAGTAGATTTTGCCCCTACTTTTTATAAAAAGTACTAATTTTTTACTATTTTACCCTTGAACCGATCTAGATAACCATTCTGAATCGGTCAAAGATCAGGGATCGATCTCAACCTATACCAATCCTATACGATCGATACCAGAACGATACTTGAAACCATGATACCTACACGTTAATTATGTATTCTTTCTTTTTTTCTAATATTTCTTTTGGTGGTCTTTTTAAGTTTTAACATCTTAAAAAAAAAAAGAAAAAAACAAAAACAAAAACAAAAAAATCATTTGTTGGACTGGTGCTGATCCGGTTAGGCTTGAGTTTTGTTCCATGTGAGCTTTTAATAAGAGACCCACTAAACATTAACTCTGTTCCCCCAAACCTCAGGTGTGGTAAGTTATATGGGCCCCAACGTTTGGTGTGTTACCCAGACTAAATTGGAAGGGGAGTGGGTAGTGAAAGCAATCGCAACAAGTAATTAGCGATTAAACTTATTGATTTCGCTTCCTGTTGTAATTCAGTTAGTGTTTGGTAAGAATATCCAATGATCAATTAAGGATGACAAGTGATTGTTCCTTATCTTTCTTTATTTTCCCAACAACTATTGCATTGAAATTTCTATTGGAGAAACTTGTGACCTGATTTATACTTTTTTTACCAAGGAAAAACTCATTTAAACAGCCCCGCTCTAGTAAGTTTATCAAAGTTGGTGAGGTTGGGGTGTGTTATGCCCACACTTACCAAGAGACTATCTTGCGTCCAAGTCCCCTGGGTATTAACTTTCCCTCCCCCTTTCTATAGTGTACTCATCTTAAAAAAAAAAAAAAAAAAAAAATATTGCATCAAAATGGCCCCATCTTCATTGTGCCACATGGAATGGTAATATGATGATATTTTACTGTTGGATAGATGTTATACAGTCCAGAATCTAGATTAGTCACTTTTCAAATTTTATAAGCTAACTCAATCAAGGGCAGGAGATCGTCACTTGGTTGTGTGACCTTTGCACCAACATGGGGGTCAATAAGAGTGCATGCAAGGGCATCAGCACTCATGAGATATTTTTTAATTCACAGGAGGTGAGATGGTACTTTTGCACCTCCTTTGTCTAGGCGCAAGGGCCACACGACGAGGAAACTTTTTTTTCCCCTTCAGTTGAATACCCTCTTGTATATGAGATGCATTTCCACCATTCTATGTATATTCATGCACACCTACATTACTCCAACCGCTATTGTGCACGTACCTAGATCCTCTCCAGTGCAATTAGGTGCCTAGGGCACATCCAATGGTTGAGATCACCCGAACACGCATCCCAACACATGGATGTACACTCTAATAGACTCTCAAATGTCAGATGAAAACTGAACACCCTATCGTGCCAAAGAGGATCAAATTCCATCATTGTGCACTTTTCATAACCTTAAATTTTTCAATCCTCATATTTAGCATTTTTTGACAAATACTTTTTTTTTTCTTCTTTCTTTTGTTACTAGATAAACTTTGCTATGAGTAAAATTTTAGGGCCTTAAGCAGTTAGGCCTACCTGCCTATAAAATTTAGGAATTTTGGCTGCCTTGATAAGCTTATAAAAGGCTAATTCTTCTTGACACCCCTACCTAATATCTTTTTCTCTTGTACCAACACTTTCCTAATTTCCACCAAACAAAATCCTATTCTGTTTGTAATCCACATTGTGGACAACCCTTTTCCTTCTTAGTTGTTCTGCACCACATATAGTTATTCATTTGCAACCAAACACCATCATTATTTTTCTCATAAAAATGTTTTTATTTCTCCACCTATGATTAAAGAAAAATCACAACATAATGAATAAACACTTAAAAAATTCAATTACATATAGAAATTTTTAGTCTTCCATTAATCATTTTTTCATACACCAACAAAGTATTAAAATAAAGAAACGGAAACATAGTAGATTTAATTGAAATACGAAAGTGGTGGACTTGATCCCATCACTAAAGCATAGATTAAAAGATTTATGAATTTAAGTGTGCCCAAATCAAGGCTTGACCCTAAATAAATTGGCTTCACTAAATTAAAACGGGTTGGCTAATCACCATCCACCCTCACTTTCAAATTTCCTAATACAATGAAAACCACTTAAACTATATATGCACATACAACTCAAACTTAATTAAGTCTCATCGTAACTAAATGAGGTCTTTTACATAGATTCTCTCTCCAATCAACTCTCAACTGATGTTTTCTTCAGTTGTTGCGGAATCAATCTTTATAGAATGTTCTTGGACCTCCTTGTCTTTGTTCTCATCACATTGATCACAAATTGAATCCAACATTGTCACCACCTCCCCCATGGAAGGCCTCTCCCTTGACATCTCACTTCCACACAAGCATGCAATCCTTAGGAACTCCTTAACCTCTTCCACCTTCAACCCGTCTCTAGACAGAGTCTTATCGATCATTTCGACATGCCGGTCCTCCGCAACCATCGTCATCGCCCACTCAATTAACCCTACTTCCCTCCCATTCTCCATCTTCACCGGCCAATTCGGCCGCCGCCCCGTCGCAACCTCTAGCATTAATATCCCAAAGCTATACACATCGGCCTTTAATGTCGCCAGAGTGACGCCGGCTTTATACTCCGGCGGCATGTACCCCATCGTTCCGGCGACTTGGGTTGACACGTGTGAAGAAAATGCGTTGACCCTTCTAGCCAATCCAAAATCGGCTATGTGTGCCTCAAATTCTGAGTCCAATAACACATTACTCGCCTTGATATCTCTATGGATGATTGGGGTTTCTAAACCGTGTAGGAATGAGAGGCCTAGGGCTACACCCTTTATGATCTTGATCCTCGTTTCCCAATTTAACGGCCATGACATGTCATCCACAACAGGTGACGTGTCTTGAAGCCATTGGTCAAGGCTTCCCCTCTCGATAAACTCATATATTAAGATCCGGTCATCGCCGGAAACACAGTAGCCAAGGATCTTAACGAGGTTGCGGTGACGAATCTTACCTAGGGTTTCCATCTCGGCGTGGAATTCACGGCTTCCTTGGAAAGCATCTTCGCTTAGCTTCTTGACGGCGACGGTGACGCAGTCGGAGCCGTTGGAAAGCCGAGCTTTGTAGACCAGGCCGAAGCTACCGTCTCCGATGATTCCGTCGCTGGCGAAATTACGAGTGGCGACCATGAGATCAGTCATGGAGATCTGATTGAGGGAAGGATCGAACGATGCGCTTTCATCGATGTGGAAGGAAGAGGTAAGATTATTAGGTTCTGGTCTGGTACGGCTTCGGGTTTGGGTTTTTGGCTTTGTGTTTAATTTGCAAACGAAGAAGATTAGGGCAAAAGTTAGGGTTACAACGACGAAGCTCGCAGAGGCTGCAAGTAAGGCCGCAACAGTGGATTCCATGAGTGAGACACAGGATTGGGCTGGGGGTGAGAAAGTGGGGAAAGTGAGAGGAGAAGTTAGAAATTAGGGAGATTTTAGTTGGATTTTTAGGGTTTACTTGCGAGAGACGTTGAAGAAAAATTGAGCAAACGTTGTCAGAGGTTTGACTAGACTGTAAGTAAAAAACGAAGAAGGGAGAAGGAAGAGTGGAAGAAAGGGAGCCGCCATTAACGGTGGTTCGAGGAAGGCGGTGTGGGCTTGCAGTGGAAGTGCAGTGGAGTCGTTGGAATAGACTTGGGACGAGTCAATGGTTTTCTATAAAGATAAAGTGTGACAAATGGACAACTTTACTACCCAAAAAAAAAAGACATATGGACAACTTCAGAAATTAGAATCGTTGGATTGGAATTTTTCATCTTAGCTTTGTCAGTAGGAATCATCTCAAAACTTAGAAAGGAAAAGATTCTGATCCAATGGATATTACTTTGGGTCTATGAGGAAGTTGGTCCTGAAAATCATTTTCCAAAAAGTCAAGGTGAATTTAATGATACGTTAGATGGACGCATCAAAAGACGAATTATTAACGTAGCTTAGGTAGAAAACTACGTGATCATGTTGGGTATACCCGGAATATTCTTACCCATCTGGATCAGATCCGAATCGGCTTGTATCGGCCTTGGAATTGGTATAAATTAGGTGTTCAGGGTTTTTCATATGACCCGAGTCCGATCAAGAAGACTTGGAATCTGTCTCGGCCGGTTACAATTTGGATAATCAGCTATGGCTGATTCTGATCTGGATCGACTAGATCTGATCCGATTTGTAAAACCTTTTGCTCAATGGATCTACACCGTCCGACTCATTAGAAGTTAGGGGGGAAATTGTCATTTGCTTCAAAACCAATTGGACAAAGTTTCCCTTGATCACACAGTGAGGTTCGATGCGTGATCCTAGGGTCTAAAACGGTGTCTGCCTACCCCCCTTACACCCACACCCACACTCACACCCAACCCAACTCAACTCCCGTAACCCTAATTGCCACAGTGATGGGATTTCCATTCACTGAGGGTGCAAGGAAACTCGGTTCAAACAAATTTGTCCAATTTGAACAATAAAGTTCATGGATAGTAGGGACCCCCAAAATTAAGGATTAGGATATTAGTGAAACAATATGTAAAAAGCTTTACCCTAAAGAGATAAGGGGAAAATAAGTACATGTTATCAATGTGTATCACATTTGAAAGGAGAGGACTAGTATAGCATCATTGAGGAGTGCACCAATGAATTATGATGGAATAGTCATGCAATGATTATCGTGCCTCTGCCCAGAGGTGTGCTCTCCTTTATGTGGACATAGGACCTCTCGCAAACACAAACAATTGTTCATAAAACTAAAAGTCATCCCATACGAAAAAAAGTTGGATAAAGACAAGAGAGGAAGCTAGCACTTCCCACAAAAAGTGTAGGTGGCCTTTTCATTATGCATTTCCCTCTCACAGTAGCTCTCCTTATAATTTATTATTATTATTATTATTATTATTATTATATTTATATGTCTCACATTAAATTTACCATTTTGTTCCTGCAATTGCCTTGACTTGGAAAATGCCAATGTAAACGAGCATCGTGTAGATTTCTTTCTTAATAAAAAATAAATAATAATAATAATAAAAAAGCCTTAGTCAAACAAATTTAAGCATATGATGAATTCTTATGAGTGAGAGGACCCACACGGTCTTTCCCAACCTGCAAATCTTTTTTTTTCTTGGGTAGGACCGAACCTGCAAATCCCACATGATATAAAAATGTGACATCGCATCTATCTTCACCAAAATTTGTTACATGGTAATCTCCGACCATTGGATAGCGGAGTTCATGTTAACTAGGAAAAATATTTTTAAAATGAGATTTTTTTTTTTTTTGATAAATCTTTAAAATGAGATTGAGAAGATAAAAAAAAAATAGTTGTTCTTGTAATAGTGGAAGACAAATTTTAAACATCATAAGATAAATTTGAGGAATCCATTTTTACATAAATTTTTTTAATCTAGGTCGTTTGTTCCCACTCAAAGTTTCGATTGTGCAGAATATTGATACACTAATTGAAATATATATATATATATATATCTAAAATGCCACATTATTTCAAGATGAGTTACCCGGAATTGAATACAAGATTGGCCTCCGTTGATTTCGGTTTAATTGAAATCATCTAACCCCAGAAATTGAAATTAGGAAGAATCAAAGATTTCAATAGATTTATGATTGTTTAGAGTTTTCTATTCAAATGGCTTGTGAATCATGTTTCGAAGAGATAACTTTCCATTGATATTTTGTTATTTTATTAATTAAAAAGGGTGGATAAATGATTAAAAAAAAAAAATGAAGATCAAAGACTATTCATGATCGATTCTAAAATAGATTATAAGATTTGACCTTAATCAAATTGAGGTTGATCGATTCCAATTAAAATCAGCTTCAATTTCTAAAACTATGATCACTACTAAACATTCTTCCATAATTCTCGATTTTCAAAACCCTATCTTGTCTCACGACAAATTTCATTTTGGATTAAAACGTAAAAGTATGAATTAAGGTTTACATATCCACAAAATTTAAACCTAACTTACTATATCATGTGATAAATTTTGTGCCGGCAAAAAATAATTTTCCTTGTTTCTAATTTGAAAGTAGGTTATTTTCAACCAATAAATCAAAATGAACAAAATGTCAAAGCCATGATAACATGATTATAACATGTATCTATTTTTCAAATGAAAATAATATAGACTTCATAGAGGAATTCCCCAAATTGACCAAATAGCTCTGGCATATACTTTTGAGTGGAAGAACATAAGTATGATTGAGATTGGGCTCTAATGTAAGTTTAAGAAAGGTTGAAGGTTCGGCCCTCCTATCCCCACGTCAAGTTAGTGATCAGTAATAAGTGTGGCTCAGCATCCCACCATCTAGCCTTTCACGGGTTCTCTATCTGGGCCAATGTGGGTCTTGCATCCAAAAAGATAAAAAAGATGAAAGAACAAAAATGTGGTTGAGATTATCTGATGTGCTGCAATTAAATCTACTTTCTCCGAAGTGGGCTCCTGGTCTCTCTTTTTTCCTTTGTTTTTTCTTATCAATGAGGGGAACCAAATTATGAAAGGGTAAAGGTTTTAGTTTACATCACATTCTTGTTTTCTTACGAGTGCTCCCACTTTCCCCAATGCATCTCTATCCCAAATTCGAACGAAACTTGGCGGCTGCCTGGGTTGCAGCTACTAGTACCAGCCAGGGGAATAGAATCTCAAGGGTAGGGGTGGAAAAATTCACTCAACCTATCCCTAAGATTCCATTCCCTTGGTTGTTACCATGGGGTTGCAACTACTTGGTTGCAACCTAGGCAGCAGCGAAAGTTTTTCCCCTAAATTCCACATTCGAAAGATTTTAAATTTGGAATCCTTGTCAATCGATACCGATTGTAATCAATCCAAAATTTTTAGTACTGGTTCCTCAAATTGAAAATCCAGGATTGTAATCCCAAAAACCCTAAAATCAGTCAATTCGATCAATCTAATTTTAAAATTTAATATAAGAGTTTTAATACTGAAAATTAACCAGTGGTCTATCTTAACTGGATATTATGTCTTTTAAAGTTTTGTTTCTATTAGTTTCTCATGTATTTCACGGGGTATAAACTCTTTTATAGATGTCTTGGCTAAGAAGGCTATGTTTATCATGTATATGACAAATTAGCCATATTCCATTCCTTGGTCCTCTAGATTTTGTAGGTCAGAGACCTTAGGTTGTACACATGATCTATCTCAATAAACTTTCTTTCTACTAAAATAAAAAAATAAAAAAAAATAAAAAAACAAAGCGATGTCATCTCAATCTTATGAGCCACTTTCGTGTGTTTTGGATAGGTTTTCAAAATTTCAGTACCTATTACGCTAATTCATGAAGGGTATGCTAACATTATAAACAACAGTCCCTATATAATCTGGTAAACATGCCATCAGCTCGGCAAGAGGCTACTCTGCACCCTCTCACACTTATTTTTTATTATTTTTCATTTAAAAAAATAATAAAATAACACTATAAGGAGAAGTACTATACGCCCTACACTCGGAGAGCCTTTTCCCTTCTTAATTCTCGGAACTAAAAATTTTTCTCAGTTTTTGAATTTTTTTTCAAGTTCTTTCAAAATGGGTTTAAAAATTACTGTTCGTTTTCAGAAGGCAAAATGGAAGATCTTCAGAATATTAAAAGAACAATTTTTTGGGTGCAGACTAATTTCCATATTGTTCGGATAGTTTCCAGGTGAGGGTATTAAAAACCCCTTAGAAGGTTCTTCATTTATTGTCTGATTCTCCAAGTAGAAAAGCTGGAAAAACAAGCAAACAGCTTAGCATTTCTAGGATGTCTCTTCCATGGCTTCTTTGATGAGGCACCATCAAGATCTCATAGGGGTTTAGGTTGACAAGCACATATCCATTAACCACCCAATACATCAAAGTTTCATTACTAGGTTTTTCAATTTAATCTTTTAACCTTTGTATTTATCTCTTCCCTTTCGACATGAAATGATCTCACTACCCTTCTATGTGTAATATTGTTTTGTTACACCACCTTACTAATGTGTTCCCCTATGCTGCTTCCTTAAAGAACCTTCTCCCTAATTTTTATTTATAAAACCCGAGAACCACCGTCACCCACCACACACTAGGTAAATCAAATGTTAATAGTCATGGTCAACAAAGGCTTAAATGTTTATTTATTGAAATAAAGATGCGGAGGCAAATGAAAATATAATAAAGATGATGTATGGAGCTCAACTACCTGAGACCCCCAAATAACGGATGAGATGTCAGATTGAGATATAAGTCATTGCCTTAAGAATTGGATCGGTCATTGAACTGAAGAGGGACCAGGTTATCCTTTTACCTGGAATGCCAAATGCTTTAAATCTCGACTTTTCCACCATTGATGTCCCTTGTAAGTAAACTGACTAATTTGTCAAATATTTTAACCCTTCCATCATCTCCTACAGAAATTTAAGCCACCTCTATAGACCTTCCAGGAGTACAAGTGACATGCCAGATGATGGATGAATGGAGGTCAAGTTCTACTTTCAGTTTGAAGCAGCTGGTTTCAATCCATTTCTCAGAAACACTGGTTGCCACATTATCTTAGCTGCCCCTCTCATGTTCTTCAATGTGGGCCTGATTTCATTGTACGAGGAAGTTCTTAAAAAAAAAAATTTATGCTAAACCACATCCACTGCACCCTCCATTGGACATGAATCAAGTGGCTCAACAACAAATTCAGTTGACCGTAGATGACCTTCAAATGCTAAACCATTGCTCATTGCAACAGTGTATTCTTGTTTTCCATTGGTATTAGAGTCATATTTCGAGTGCTCATTATTCAGAATCTTGGAAGTGGATTCATCATGTTAGATCAAACACAAAGAAATACGAAAATAAACAGACAAAAGATCTGCACGACACAAAGATTTAATGAAGTTCACACACCAGTGTGGTATGCTACGTCCTCGGACGAAGAAGAAGATGTTTCATTTTGCCAAAAAAAGATTACATCCAAGCAGCGGCGAAAAAACTCGCCCTGAAACCCTAACTCAAAAACCCCCCCAAAATACAATGAATTTCTCAACAAGACAACAGTACATTATATATTCCAAGTCATGAGTCGACCCATCGGATCACGGTAGATCTGATCAAACCATACCGGGAGTGTAACCCCCACACCCCATACGAGGCCCAAGCCCGGAGCCTAGCATTGATCTCATAAAACTTCCCATTCGAGGTGCCACCAAAATATGTCCGAGCAGATCAATCTTCAAAACGGGTCAAGAATTCGAGATAAACTTTATCACATCATCCTCAGAATCATAAAGAGGGATGGATATTCTCGATTGAGTATCTTGTACAAGAAGGTTAAGAAAGGAGAAATGAACAATTTACGAGGATATACAAAACAAATGTTGAACAAAGGAAGATTTTTTTTACTTCAACAGACATGAAGTTTAGAAATCCACACTTTCTTTCTTCCTCTACTGAATCTCCCATTAATGAGCAATTTCTTAGGGCAAACATAGTCCTAACCATTAAAAGCTCAAGGTTTTGGACACTCCATGTGGTGGCTCAATGAGTGCAACTAGGTTGATTTTAAAGAACACATATAAAAATGTAGATATGAATAAATTGCTTGTTAAGCAGAGGCACCAAGTTACAAGCATACTACTACCATTTCAATATAATGGTTATAAACAAGTCACACTTATGAGTGACAAGGAGACTAGAAGCCTTGTAATCCAGAAAAATAGGACATAGGAAAGAAGCAATGCACCTATGAAGTCAGCTCATATTATGAATGTAACCCATATTGCAATCAATGGTTTGCGAATGGTGCTAGTGTGTTCTCCTATCTGTTGTGGACTTTTGTGTTGTTGTTCTCTTGATCACATTCATTTACAACCTGACTTGAACAGAGTTGAAAGAAATAGTGAAAATGACAATATTGAGAAACAAGGGGAGTTATTGATAACTCAAGAGTCTCAAATAAGAAGCTCACAGCCCATGGTTGTGGAATGTGGATACTATCACCAGACCTTACATCCCAGCTTCGAAATATAAAAACAATTTTCTTAGGCAACACTAAAGGAAATGCCACCTCAGCTCACATTTTACTTGAGCAAACAAAGGATCATCAACGATCCTTGAGAGGAGGTGGCTGAGCTGGAGTCTGTTGCTGATCCTTTGTTTGTTCAAGTAAAGTGTGAGCTGAGGTGGCATTTCCTTTAAACACCACCTGGTAACTAGTTTGGACAAAGCTCCATTGTCCTATTGTACTCACAATTATTTATGATGGAAGAAATCCAACAAGCTTGACATTATGCATGTCACATGGCAATTCATCTGGTAGGCATAGTTTTCATGGCATACCCAAGGCGTAGAAGGGGCTGGACGTGAAGAGACACCGACAAGGCGTTTAAGGCAACCCTAGTTATCAAGGCACACACCTAGGCGATGTCTTGACAACTATATATGTTTCACATAAAAGCTATCAAAAAAAAAAAATCTTCCAACCTCCAATGTTTAACATAAACAAAAATGATACCCACATTCAGACATAGGAGGCAAAGATGTACATAAACAAAGAGAAAAAAAGGGCAAACCCCAAAGTAAACAAAATGGTAGGCTCAATAGGTCAAAACACTCCAAATTTTAAACAAAGTTAACAAAATTAAAACCTACCCAAGTCTTAGACTGTAGCGACCCCCCTCCCCTCCCCATAAAAAATCAAATTCAGGGTAACCCAATTCAATACAGTTAAATCGAACAATCACACCAGTAACAACCTCCATTACATATACAAAGATAATGAAAATCAACAAACAATATATAAACTCAAATACTTACATTGTTCCATTTCCAAACTTGGTAGACTTTGTTAGCCATGACAAATTGCTCCAGCTACACCTGAAAAAGAATCTAATATTTGGAGCCTAGGGGGGTTCATCTTCTTACCATCTAAATCGCTGGGAGGGAAGTTGAAACTTAAAAATATTAATAATAATAATAAATTAAATTTAAAAAAAAAAAAGAAGAAGAAGAAAAAAAGATCTAGGTTGCAGAATGTACAGTCGATTTAAGTGGTGGGTCATCAGGTTTCGCACTTTCTCTATAGTTTTCTCTCTCTCTCTCTCTCTCTCTCTCTCTCTCTCTTTAATTTTCCCTTTCCCTTTGTTTTTTATTCCACACACTACAGAATGTTTTAAGCCAAAACTTCCAGGAGCTATAGGTGGGAAAAAAACTGACTAAACAAAGGGCGCGTTTGGTAATTGGCTTCTTTCCCTCTTTTACCCTGGTCAATGTAGGGTACTTTGATAATTGATGACCTATGACCACGAGTGAGTCGCATCTTGACAACTCCAGCATAGAGTCTACAGACAGGGACCTTAAAAAAAAGAGAAATCGTTTGGGTGTAACTCTCAACTCAACCATTGGTTTCTCCTACGGTCACACAATACTTGAGGTATGACCTTCATGGTTAAAGTTGTCAATTTGGGGATTATCCGACTAAAACTTGGTATCGGATCATCTCATTAATAAATGAGAGGGTATTGAGATCTGATTTAATATCAAATAATAAATCGGACAATATGATTGTAAGGCGAGATTTCCAATGATACCAATTAGATATTGAAAGAAATCAGAACCATTGTTACTGTTTCCAAAGGTATATATTCCATGTGTCTTGTGTTCATGTTTTATGACTATTGGTCATCATTAGTTCTTAGTTATTATTTGAGAAACTTACATCTGATCTTAGAGAGTTTGAAAGAGTAATAAAACTATAAAATACATCATAGGTTTGTATTTCAAGTTGCTTTTTAAAGTAAGGGCTGGCATTTTAGATCTAATGATAATGAATTTTTTTTTTTTTTGTATGAATGATTATGAAAACATTTACAACACTAATGAAACCATCTCCCTAAGAATCATCGAAATTCTTATCCCTTGTATAAAATGGCAAACCATTTACAAACCGGTACTGTCCCATCTTGTTAATAATTTTGACCTGACCCATGTTTTGGTCTTGTTAACTAAATAAGACAATTATAGGGTTGACACATTTGGTACAGATATTGGTATGAATGGCTAGATTTGCCAGAACACTAGAATTGGAAATAGATAAAAAAAAAAAAAAAAAAATCATTGATCATTAGTTTTTTAGGATTTTTAATATATATGCCTCATAGATTCATTTACAATAGGTGAGTTTCATTTATTTTTCTAATTAGATTAATGAAAAACACGATATCAAATTCAACAAATAAATAGAAGCTCTGATACCAAACTATTCATTAAGGATCGCATTTGTTCAACATTTTTATTTTAAAAAATGCACTTAGCCAATAACAAATATATATATATATATATAAAATAAAATAGTATAATATAATATATGTTATGGATATAAAGTTAGATAAACTAAATGAATCAATAAAAAAATTAGGTAATAGTACAGTTTATTTCAATGACTATTTTTATGACATATCTTTAGATTTTTTGAGAATCAAACTACATCATATAATTGATTTTTTGTTTCATCTTTTAAACCTATATTTCCAATATTTTTTAATTTCTAAGGTGACTCATTTAATTTATATAGCTTATCATCTATAACATATAATTAAAACTCCAAGTAATTTCGATAATTTTATCTATTTTCTAAATCACGTATGTACAAAAGAAGTCAACAGGATGTAAGTTCTTGGTATAAATTATAAAGTTGTATTGTAATATTTATGTAATACTTATCCACACAAACCTCTTCTCTTTTATACTTTTAAGAATTAAAGATCAAAGTGCATCAATAACCAATTTCAAAATAGATTTAGAATCGACATTAATCAGAATCAAGATCCTCCGACCTTAACAATTTACTCAAATTTAACTTATTTCTTCTCCCATTATTATGTTATCCACCAATAATGTAGAGTTTTATAAAGCATCATGGGGTAGTTTTTCTTAAATAATTAACAAGAAATATGTTTTTGCTTAAATCTCAGGCTCTGTTACAAAACCAACCTGAAATTAATCTTCCTCATAAAAATTTTTAGCATGACTGGGTGAATTGTCTTGAGCTGAGCTCAAGCCCTGGCTATGGTGTACATTCGAGCTTTGAAAATTTGAATTAAAATAAGAAAGAAGGTCCTAGCCTCCTAGGTACTTATTAAAGCAGGAAAGGTTAAACTGGTCATTTTGAGGGATGGGTATCAAACAAGTATCAAAAGAACCGAGGTAAAGAGGGGAAGATACGAAACGCGACCTTCTTTTTATTCATTTTTCCAGCTCATATGATCATATCCCCGGAAGCGTTTACAGTTCAGACTTCAGAGAGAGCGAAGGGAGCAAAGTAAAGAAAAAAGGTTAAAGGTTAAAGGATAAAGGAAAAAAAAAAAAAAAAGAGGGGAGAGGCACTTCTCTCTATGCGTGCGTTCTCATTGCAGGGGAGTCAAAAAAAGCATACAGCGAAACCCGACGACTCTCTACTGAAATCCACTGTTCATTTTGCTCCCTAGGCCGCCTTTTTTTTTCTTTTTTCTTGTAGTTTCGACTTTCAACTACTTACCTGGGTTTTAGATGCGAAGAAGATGAGCAACCCCAAGTTCCAAATATTCGATTCTTTTCCAGCTAGTTTGAGCAATTTCTAATGGCTAAGCGAGTTTATCAAGCCTGGAAAGGAAATAATGTAAGTATTTGCGTTTCTATGTCGAGTTTATCAAGTCTGGAAAGGATACAATGTAAGTATTTGCGTTTCTATGTTGTTTGTTGATTTTCACTGATTTCTTATCTGTGATAGAGGTGGTTAGTGGTGGGTTTTGTTTGATTTAGCTGTATATGGATTGGGTTACCTTGGATTTGATTTTTCTTGGGGGAAACGGGTGGGGGGTTGATTTTGATTTTGTAAACCTTGTGGAGTGTTTGATCTATTGAGCCTACCGTTTGTTTATTTCGAGGTTTTCTTAAGGTCGCTTTTGCTTACTGTGTTCCGAATGAGGGTATCTTTTTGTGCAACTCTGCGTATTCAATCGCCATGTGAGTTAATGTTAAGTTTGTTGGATGCCTTCTAATCATATGATTGTCAAGGGCAATAGGACAGTAGAGCTTTTCCCAAAGTAGTTGCCAGGTGGCATTGCATCAGCAGATTTTTTTTTCTTTTTTTAGAAGCTGGGATGTAATGTCTGGTGATAGCATCCACAACCATGGGCTATGAGCCTACTTATTTGAGACTGAGTTGTCAATGAACTGGATAGTGGTCAATAAGACTAATCTAATAGGGAGGTGGAAGTAGAATCCCACTCCTTACTATAGGTTTAGAGATTATGAAAACTGTCTCTTCGAGATGCTGTCTTCAATTATAGAAATTATAGAATTTTGCAGAATTTCTCTAGTGGTTTTTTCTATATAAGCGCACTAGTATGTGGTATTTCTTGCCTGCTGAATAGGACCTGGTCTTTTATCATTAGGACAATTTGGGTAATAGTTTTCGCGGGGAGAGGAAACTGATTATTGTTTACTGCTTTTATTAAGAATAAATGGAGCTATAAGGTTTTGTTTAGAGTCTTAGTGACAGCTAGACTTCTAATAATTCCTTCTGCATTTAAGGTTCAACATGGTACAACTCTGCCTGGTGAGCAAAATTGGATGTAGTGCAGCATATGGTCAGAGACTCAGGTTCTAGGAGTGAGTGATATTGTGTTGTGCCATTTGGTATTTGGTT
Organism: Macadamia integrifolia; assembly: GCF_013358625.1. Classification (NCBI taxonomy): domain Eukaryota; kingdom Viridiplantae; phylum Streptophyta; class Magnoliopsida; order Proteales; family Proteaceae; genus Macadamia; species Macadamia integrifolia. The sequence continues at coordinate 3,504,319 of NC_056558.1, forward strand.
CCGTACTTGCCCAGATGGCCAATCCTTGGTGTCTTGGCTCAGCCAAGTCTTTACAGCATATTTAATTTCATCTTTTCCCTGTTGGCTGCTGGTTGGTTTTTTTATAAGTTGATATGATATCAATTGGGTACTTCTGTTGGAGGAGTGGTTAAAGCATTAGAAACCCCCTTGTTTCTCAAGATTGTCCTTCCATTACTTATCTTAACTCTCTTCAGGTTGGGTAGTTACAACAAAAACAACAATAACAACTCAGCCTTATCCTAACTAAATGGGGCCAGCTACATGGATTGTTGCCCTCCAAGCAGTTCTATTCGACGTTATACTTTTTGATACATGGCCTATGCTATGCATTTCTTTCCTCAACACTTCTCCTAAGGTCATTTTAGGTATGCTTCTAGCTCTTTTTGTTCCTTCAGTCTAAATCAAGTCACTCTCCCTTACTGGAACATCCAAAGGACTCCGTTGAACATAGCCATGCCACCTCAAACAAATTTCTCATAGCTTATCATGTATCGGAGCTACTCAGCCTAGTCTCAAATCAGCCCTAATATGATCATTCCTTACTTATTCTTCATAGTTTTACCACTCATCCATCTTAACATCCTCATCTCCGCTGCTCTGAGTTTATTTGCATGATACTTCTTAATTGTCCAATATTCCGCACCATACATCATAGCCGGTCGTATAACTATCCTATAAAATTTTCCTCTAAGTTTTAAAGTAATACGTCGATCACATAACACACTGGACACACCTCTCCGATTTATCCATCCTATTTAAATTCTTTGTGAAACATCATCCTCTATATCACCTTTATTTATGATTGAACCTATGTATCTAAAATAATCACTTTGTGGGACCTCTCCCTCATCAATTTCCACAAACTCGTTATCCATCCTCATGTAAGTATGTAACTAAGTTACACACCATATACTCCATCTTCTTTCTACTTATCTTAAATCCTTTTGATTCCAAGGTTGATCTCCATAACCCCAACTTGGCGTTAATCTCTGGTTTTATCTCATCTACCAAAACAATATCATCAACAATAACCATATACCAAAAGACCTCGTCTTGAATGTCTCTGGTTAATTCATCCATGATAAGCACAAACAAATAGGGGCTTAAAGATGATCCTTGATGTGACCCGATTTTAATTAGGAATTCACTACCTTAACCCTCCACAATTATGATACTAGTCATCACACTATCATACATATCTTTAATTATCTCCATATGTTTACTTGAAACACTTATCTTCTCTAGTGTTTGCCAGATTAACTCTCTAGGGACTCTGTCACAAGTTTTTTCTAGATCGATAAAGACCATTTGGAGATTTTTCTTACAACCTCTAAATCTTTCCATGAGTCTCTTAAATAAGTAAATAGCTTCTGTCATGGATTTTCCCGGCATAAAATCAAATTGGTTCTCCATAGACCATAGTAGTAATTTATTTTTTTAGGTTGGTTTCAGTAACCCTTTCCCATAATTTCATAGTACGACTCATTAGTTTTACGCCTTTATAGTTATTTCAACTTTGAATATCACCTTTATTTTTGTAAATCTAAACCACAATGTTGCTCCTCCATTCATTTGAAATTTTCCTTGTGCTCGTAATCTAATTAAACAGCTTGGTTAGCCAAGATAAACAACTGATTCTTAAACTCTTCCACACTTCCATTGGGACTTCATATGAGCTTTGTGCCTTGCCTACTTTCATCCTCAAAAGCTTTTTTTCCCTCTCTCCAGACACTTTGATTTTTTGTATATATTTAAAACATATATACAAAAACCTGGGAAGATCAATTTTCGGGTTAAGAAGAATCTCCATATGGAGCACTGCCGAGAGAAGATCAATTTATGGGTTAAGAACCTTCCCTCTTCCTTTCCTTCTTCTTCAGATCTTCTTCTTTCTTCTCCTGCTTCGTTTCCTTCTTTGGGATTCAATGAAAGAGTGTTTTGGGCGTAAGGGGGAGAGATGGTTTTGGGTTTTGGGCGTAAGTTTCGAAAAAGGTGGTGGTTTCAAAACTGTAAATGGTTTGGTTTTTGAAAAAGCTAAGCGGTTTCAGCTTTCAAAATCTATGTTATATTAACTGTTGGATGGAGAAAAGACACGTGTCAGTAGATTATGAGGCATTGGTAGAGAGTTGGAGAAGCAAGAATTGGAGACGAGCTAAATCCTTGGTAGATGCCTTTGGTAGAATTGCATGTCTCAAAAATGAGGTAATTGTGCTAGTGGAAAAAATGTTAAGTGATCAAGGTAATGGTAATGCTGGGATGTGTGTAAAGTGGAATAGAATTAAGGAGTGCATCATGTGATCATGACTGTAAAATTTTTGGATGCATCGAGATATTATTATAAAATTGTTGGGCTTGCTGTTACCCTTCAAAGTTGACGGCCTTGATTACATCAGTGTGTCCAGTTTGTATTTATTTATTTATTTGTGAGTGACTACATAGAGATTGTGAGCATTCATAGAAATTTTTGTCTAGGGGCTGTAAGAGTAGAAAGGGAGATATCTGGCTGGCCATAAAAAAAATATTTTTAAGGAGCCTAGGGGCATTGTTCATTTTAGATGAGTTATAGTCCCCAAGTTGATGGTTTTTGGAGGCCATAATTTTTTTCCATTGTTATATAATAAGTGCTTTCATTTTTTTCAATGACATTGCAATTGTAAATTGGAGCAAGGTACACATTCTCAAGCACAACGTTTTCCTGGTTGAAGAAATCCATTGCTGATTCAGATGTGTCATGTGACGCTTGATTATCAATGAGAGAGTGCAATTTTTAGCTCTCAGATTAGCATGTCCATGATTGAGTGTTTGTTGATTACATCTAGATATTTCATGATCAATTCATCAAAATATGATAACACATGAAAATATTCCTCCCAAGAAAATTATGGGGGGCCAGGTGACTCTCTCTCTCTCTCTCTCTCTCTCTCTCTCTGGGGTTACAAGTCTATATCTGCCACTTGGCACTTGGCATCCAAAAGACGTAGCATGCTGCTCACATACTGTGTCTTGACTGGAAAGTTTCAGCCCCATGTAGTAGGTTGAGTTATAAAAATGATTGAAAAGGAAATATTTTGAGAAATGATTTGAATGGTAGAAAATATAAGGGGAGAATTCCAGTATGCCATATGGCTGGGAAGGGCCACAAAGTTTGATGTGTGGCTAATCCTTAGGTCCTCCCTATCCAACAGTAAGAATTGCACCATCAACCCTCCATGTTGGTTAAATAATACAGCCAGTGCAAGCAAATGGTCCTTGTTGGGCCACCGGCTAACATTTCCCATGGGTGACCTAGGGAACACATCTTCTCACATTTTTGTGTGGTTAGTTCTATAGAGATAGTATAACCAAGAATTAAAAACAGAAAGATCAATGGGGACAAAATCTGACGATGAATGAACTATACATAACCTTTATTTATTTATTTATTTATTTTAAATACTAGTGCTTCTGGATCATTGGGGAGGATTGCCATGTCATTTATTTTTGAGGGTTAGTAAAATTGTCCCGGTATGGTTTTCATTCCCTTGGTACCGATAGAGGGAAAGTGGTTGGAGACTTTTAACTTATTGGCTTGTACAGTGGCTTGTATGAAGTGTCATTGGAGCTGCTTCCCTCTTGGTTCAAAATGGTGTTGAAGTCATTGTTTCTTCTGATGTAGGTGTTTTTGTTCAGCAGTACAGTTGTCAAATCCATGATGTGGGTTGATTTCCAAAGTTGTTTCGAGGTATTGGTGCTAAGCAAAAATGAATTTGGGAAAGCCAATGACCATGTCAATTGGAAGTGGGAATTGGATATTGCTAGTTCCTTGCAGACTTTTGTTCTTATTTAGGTCCTTTGCTTAAATTAATTGCCTTCTTGTTATTTTTGTTCAGAGTGGGGCGCCATAGCTCATTTCATCTTTATCTTCTTTTGTACAGTAGCATGCTTCCTTGTTTTTTTATAGAGGCTAGGAATTGCTTGTCATGGAGCCCTTCCTTTTCTTATATGACTCTTTATACCCAAAGACCTGCTAGAGTTGGAAGCTGTTATGTGTGTGGTATTTTCAGTAAGAGAGGCAATTATATTTTCGTACTTGCCATCCTTCATTATTGTTTATTTAATTTTAAATTCCTTGCTTATGAGAAAAGATCTGCTCTATATGGGTTTAACAGAAGCTAATTCTCTTTTCATGGACTCTGAAAAAATAGTACTCTTATCCTGCATTTTTTTGGTTGCCTTTTCATTTTTTCTTCCTTCGCTTTTTGCAGAGGTTCATCTTTGGTGGGAGGTTGATATTTGGACCCGATGCCAGGTCACTGATAGTCACCATAATCCTTATAGTCGTTCCCATCATTATTTTCTGTGCGCTAGTGGCAAGGCATCTTCGCCATTCATTTTCACCATACAATGCAGGATACGCAATTCTGGCTGTAGCAATTGTCTTTACCATCTATGTTAGTCTCCTGACTTCTAAATTGTTTGGCAGTTCATGTGTTAGTAAGCTACATCAATAGGGTGACCAAAAATAAATAAAGCTATATCAATAGACATCTCAAGATGTCTGAGTATGCATGGTTTGCTTGCTTGCTTCTTCTTTTTCTTTCTTTCTTTTTTATTTGTTTATTTATTGACAGGTAGGCCCCAAGGAGAGTTGAACTCTTGACCTTTTTATTGTGAGGAATTGGTCTTTGCCAACTGAGTGAACCCCCTTGGGGTAAGGTTTGCTTGTTGGTTCTTATATGATCACCACTCAACCCTTGATTGTTCTTCAGGTGGTGAGCTATTCTACTGTGTTCCCCGACTGAACACAAACTCTTGGTGTGGACTTGCCCAAACTTATCCCCATGACATTGTAGATTTATTCAATTGGTTTTTGTAATCTTCAGTGATTATATTCTCCTTCCAGTACCATAAATTTCTGTGTTATTTATTATCTTATGATAGGTTCATCTACTGTTGTTCTTTTCTTTCAAGTATTGTTGTAATTCATGCTTGAGAGCGAATCTCAGTGCAACGGTAAAGTTGCTCGATTGCAACCTAGTGGTCATGGGTTCGAGTCGGGAAACAGCCTTTCCGCGAAGCTGGGTTAAGGCTGCATGCATTATGACCTTCCCCAGGACCTTCAGTGGTGGGAACCTTGCGCATTGGGTATGCCCTTTACTGTTGTAATTAATGCTTCTTTGGTGTTTATAGGTATTGGTGCTTCTTCTTGCCACGTCAGCCCGGGACCCAGGTATTATTCCACGTGCATCACATCCGCCTGAGGAAGAGTTCTGTTATGAATCTTCAGCTTCGGTTGATGTTGGTGGAAGGCAAACTCCAAGTCTACAATTCCCTCGCACCAAAGAAGTTATGGTTAATGGTAGAGCTGTGAGGGTGAAATACTGTGATACTTGTATGTTGTATCGTCCTCCCCGGTGCTCTCATTGCTCAATCTGTAACAACTGTGTGGAGCGATTCGATCATCATTGCCCTTGGGTTGGCCAGTGCATTGGATTGGTATACTGTTTAACATGCAGGTTCTTTATTTTTTGTAGGTGTTATGTTTCTCTTGCCTTCTTTAACACACCCCACACACACACAGGAAATTTCTATGGCCATGCTCTTGGTAGCTCCAATGTTGCAATCGCACTAATTTTAGTCTGACCATTTGTTTTCATGTGCAGCGTAATTACCGTTACTTCTTTATGTTCGTTTCTTCATCAACTCTTCTTTGCATCTATGTGTTTGCCATATCAGCATTGTACATTAAGATACTCATGGATGACAATCATGGCACAGTTTGGGAGGCAATGAAAGAGTCTCCTGCAGCGGTGGTGCTCATGGTCTATTGCTTTATTTCTCTGTGGTTTGTTGGTGGTCTCACTGGCTTCCACTTATATCTTATTGGTACAAACCAGGTCAGCTCTCTCTCTCTCTCTCTCTCTCTCTCTCTCATGCACAAATAAGCAAGTCTTGGTTTTCTTTGTTTATCTTCCTCCATTCGCATTATTCCTTCTTTATTTTTCTTGTTGGGCTGCTTCCAAACTAATCTAGTCTTGTTTTCGCTTTCCCAAAACCTACTTTGTTTGGTTTTGACTATGAATTGACTTTCTACCGTGTCGTCGCTGATAGGTATTTGAGTGTCTTCACATACTTTCTTTGTAGCACTTGCGTTTAGGTGGTATAGCTTTCCAGAGCAGTATTGTTGCTGCAACCAGACATTGGTGTTGTTTATGTTTGATTTAAGTGGTGTCAGTTCTAGTTTCTCCAGCTGTCCCCCACCCCCCAGGAGAAAGTGAAAATAAATAGAACATAATATGGAGCTGTACTTCAACTCAGGGACCGAATATCTATGTTATTTTTCCAGTTGGGCCTTTTTTTTTTCTCTTGGATGGCCATGTCACGTGGTTTAAATAAACTGGATTCTTTCTTCTTGTTACCTGATAATTTTGGTCTGTGCCCCACCTAAGATTTGACTGTAGTTATTTGAACTTTGTGAACCCCATGTCTTTTTTTTTCAACTGTTGCAGCTTCTTAGCTTTTATCACTATTATTTTTTTAGACAACGTACGAGAATTTCCGGTACAGAGCTGACAGCAGGCTAAATGTCCACAACCTTGGTTGCTTAAATAATTTCTTAGAAGTTTTCTGCACCAAGATAAAGCCTTCGAGGAACAATTTCCGTGCTTTCGTACAGGAGGAAGTGCCTAGACTTCCAATGGCCCGTACACGTGATATGGAAGTGGAAGATTCAGGTGGAAACCCACGTGCTAAGGTCGAAGATGATTTAGAGATAGGTGGAGACCTAATGAAGATCTCCCAGCGCCGTAACTTTGAAGAATTGGATGAAGACATTCGTGGCAGAGGCCGCAACGGTCAACGTCTTGATACTCCAGATGCTGACTTAGTTTTGGATTCAGACCAACAAGCTCATGCTGTTCGATCAGAGGCTCGCCACTCAAGTTGGAATAGGAGGAGTGGGAGCTGGGATGTATCACCTGATATTCTTGCCATGAACTCTGCATTCACCGAAGGCAGAAACTATAACACACAAAAGGAATCACAGCAGTAAGGCATTAGTTATTTTGGGTGATTCATGTGACTTACATGGACGCGGATGCACTGGATGGTTCAATGTTCATATCTGAGTTTGTGATGGACCCAATTCAGGTCATGGTTGATGAAAATGTGATTGATTGGACAATTACAGATGAGCTTATGAAATCAAATTAATTCCTCTTTTATAAACCATGTATCCATATGTGCACGGGATATGACCATTTCCATTTGTTCTAGGGGCAGGAGTGTGTTTGTAACTACGGGGTGATCTAGGGGATAAAAGAAATACGTTGCTTTTCTTCTTTGGTTCTTTTTAATTCTCTCACTTGACATTATGTAAGTTTGATATTGTGGATTTGTGAATCTTTGATGGGTGGCTTGATTCTTTTTGTGTAAATTATCACCCTTATGGATTTGATGATTCCATAGTTCTATTCATGGGTGCTTTATCCAAGCTGTTATATAATTATTTTTAAGCCAACCACTGGTCAGTGTATGGGTGCATTCCTTGTAACAGGTGCAAGAATTTTTTGTCATCCTTGGCCACTATATCCTTCTTCCTCTCTCACAGGGTATATAAAGCTGTGCTTCATGATGAACTTCAAATGGGATGGTCTGTAGTATTTCGAAGTTGATGGATTGCTTAAAAAAAATATATAATAATAATTAATGGTTAACCAAAACCAGCTTCTTGACCAAGTTTGCACTGTAAATTCAGTTCTTCTCTGTCTACTATTTTTCATCCTGAATCCCCGAGTCACCGAAGGATATATGTGACTGCTAATCTGTCTGTCATTTCCCGTCTTTGAGAGCACATTACAACAGAGAGTTGCATTTGCGTTAAGTGCCTTAAGTAGCCCTTGAGGAGTCCGTCTATTCTTTTTGGGAATTGCAGTGTGACTGAATGAAAAAGATTTATACCCTTAGTGTAGCTTCGTTGGTTTAAAGGTGGTATGTGTTAGTAGATGTCTCCAGCTTGAGTGCTCCCACGATTGATATATTACAAGGTTTAGGTGTGGTTGTGTACAGTCAGGCTTTATTCTTGGTCTTGAACCATGGGGTTTCTCGTTAAACCCACCCCTCCCACCACCCCCCAAAAAAAATTTTTTGGTAAATTATTATGTGAGACTGATTTTCAACCTTTATATTTTTTATCACGAACTTCTCTTTGGAAATTTATTCACCCTTTATATTGGTGTTGCTAGTCCTTCGATGCACAAAGGAAAGGATCCAGGTCCTATACAATTCTTTTTTGGTGGTCAAAAAGTTTTGTACATTAATCCTTGGAAGATGTTGAAAGGCATGATAGAAATTTAGGAGATCGGGGTCATCTACTTGTATGTGAATACTATATATATATATATATATATATGTAATGCCTCATTTGTTGCCATTAAGAATATAAATGGCTTGGTATTTTTTTTTAAGAAAAATATGGATTGGTATTTATAGAAAGAAAAAAGCAGATGTCATCATTTTACAGTTTTATATATATGAAGGCTCAAATTGAATACTTTTAAACAAAAAAACTAGATGTTATAATTAAAAAAAAAAATCATGATAATGTAATAATTGATTTATATGTCTCTCTTAAAATTAAATTTTTTTTATTTTTTTTTTTTTTTTTTCTTTCATCTCTTGACAGCCAAACAAGCCTTTGGGACATTTCACCCTCCCCCAAAAATTAAAAACCTTAGGACACGTGTTACGATTAAGAATGGGGATCATGTAAATTTCACCCTCCCACCTGTGCTGCGTAGTTTACTTGTTTCTTGTGAAAGCAGAAAAAGCTTTTGTTTTCCGCTTGAACACCAGCCTGGCTTAGGGTTACTAGTTACTCTGCATACCTTTACTTCGATAGTTCGATCTCCCCGGCTCTCTGTCTAGTTTTCCTCTTTTTGAAGCTCCGAATCCACCTGGGTTAGGGTTTTCTTATTATTTATCGTGTAGGCATCGCTCAATTTCCATTTCTCGATCTCTCGCGTTGGATTTCTCAATTTGCTGGTTTTGGAGTTTCAAACCAAATCGATTTAGCAATGGTAAAAATCTGCCAATCTTTTCGACTCCGTCCATATTACTCTCTTTTGTAATTTTCGTTTTCTGATATTGAGTTTCTCTTCTCATTTTGGTTCTGGATGATTGGTTAATATGTTTGATTTTTTTGTACTGACAGGAAGGAGGAGGCAATTTAGATGCTACCATAGAGTCTCTGTTGAATGTGGAGAAGCAGATGAGACTTGCCGGAGACGTATCTGGGACAAGGAAAGCCGCTGTCGACATTCTTCAACTTTGCTTTGAAGCTCGAGCTTGGAAGACTCTCAATGATCAGATCATTCTTTTATCGAAAAGAAGAGGTCAACTCAAGCAGGTAAACAGACTTAGACAAAGTAATACCATAGGAAAATTCTTTAGCTTCTGAAGAACACAAAAATTACTAGCATAGGATAGTATGAGAAAAGAGCTTAGGTTTGCAGTTTGGAAGTCCCAAATCAGATGCCTTGATTTGCGCAATGTCGGGATTCCTTGCCTTAGAGCAGAGGTATTGGCGGTTCGTGGTATTGATGTTATATCGGGGAAAATATCTGATTTAGGGCTTATTTCCCTAGCTCCAAAATACTTGAAATTTGCCTTTTTTTAAAAAAATTTCTTTTTTGGTTATGAGTCGTAACGAAAATGTTGAAGCCCTTAACTCATGGAATACGGATGCTCCACATCCGACTAATGCAACACCACCTTCACAGTAACCCTGGCCTCTTTCCAGTGGCAGTTTCCACCTTGTGGTGGCTTTCATTCCGTTCCAGGTTGTCACTGCATGATTCAGAAGTTGGGGTTTGTTCTAGCTTTCGTATCAATTTATTTTAAACCTGCCCAATAAGCCAACAAGCCTATATATTGATTGAGACATTAGCTTTGGCGTTTAACTAGGTCCGCATTGTGACATATTCCCATGGAATTCAAAAAAAGCATAAAGGGGTGTAGTGGACTTAATTCTGCCCTAGTTTTTTAGTTTTCAAAAGTCGCAGTAATGAAGTGCTGCTTCACCGAGTGGACCATGAAATATAATTATTTTGCTAGTGTTATTAATGGAATATTTACATTTGATACCATAAATTAGAGGCTGCCATGAATGGTAAAGAAAAGCTGGTTTTAGTTCTTGCAAGGTGATGTATCGGTAAGGAATGTTTTCAACTGGCTATTTAACTTGTGGCAGTGTATTAGACCAGTCAGAGAAGATGTCCCTTTTCTGGATCCTTCATCTGGATTTGCTATTCATCACACACATCACCAATTGTTATTCATGAACTTCGTTAAATTTGACACTTATTGCATGTTTATATTTCGTTTGCTGAACTTTTAAAGTAGTTAATTATTGATTATGCTTGTAAGGATTACATAATTCTTATGCATTATTTGACAAAAGTCATTCTGAGTTTTCCTGTATTTCTTACTTTTGAAGTCTTTTGTCGTAAGTGATATTGATGTTGGAGTCTTGATGAAACTGTAGGTGGAATTGATTTCCTAATGTTCACTGTTTCTCTATTTGTTTATCAGGCTGTAACTGCAATGGTCCAGCAAGCGATGCAATATATTGATGAGACACCAGATGTTGAAACTCGTGTAGAGTTGATCAAAACACTTAACAGTGTATCTGCTGGGAAGGTGATAGTTATACATGTTAAAATAAAATTTTGTGCCATTGCTTGTAATAATCCCTCCCTAAAGTTTCCTTAATTCTTTTTTAAGATTTTATTAGAACCTGTTAATTTTTCTGTAGATATATGTTGAGATAGAGAGGGCAAGGCTGATCAAGAAACTTGCAAAGATTAAGGAAGAACAGGGCCTTATTGCTGAGGCTGCTGATTTGATGCAAGAAGTTGCAGTAAGTATTATATGCGTTGTTGAGGTTCTAAAAGAATATCATCCACAAGCTTTACATTTAGTGGTGAACAATGCTGGTTAATATAAGCAGAACAAGTGTATGAAATAAGCAGTTTGTATACTATTATTGTCCTTTATTAATGATATTGTATTTCAGGTGGAAACATTTGGAGGAATGGCAAAAACAGAGAAAATAGCATTTATCCTCGAACAAGTATGAAAATTATCCTTAAGATTATTAAGAGAAGCTTGGTCTTTTAGGACATTAATATGATGCTAACATGTTGTCGACTGACTTGTGATTCAAACTTTTCCAGGTTCGCTTATGTTTAGACCACCAGGATTATGTGCGTGCGCAGATCCTTTCAAGGAAGATTAGTCCACGGGTTTTTGATGCAGATACTTCTAAAGAAAAGAAAAAGCCCAGGGAAGGTGATAATGTTGTTGAGGAGGCTCCTGCTAATATACCTACATTATTAGAGTTGAAGCGAATATATTATGAATTAATGATACGGTATCTCTCCATCTGCTTTGCCTTTTGTTTTTTATTTTTTCTTTTGAATTCTGTTAATGGCACCAGGATGAGGCTACCCATCATTCGATTTACTTAAATATTATGCAGAAATCTAATTCTGTTTCCACTGCTGTTCTAATGTCCCGTTGATTTTTGGGGTTTTCTGTTTCGAACATTTTTTCAGATGCATAGGTTTTATGATAATATCCTTGTTGAACTTGTATTTGATATTGGTAACTCCAATAACCCTCATTTTTTCATGAAATATAAAAGATATTAAAATTCCAATTTTTAATGAAATACTTTTGAACAATTGAATTTTCTTCTCAAAAGAGCCATGTTACTTTCATGTTTGAAAGGAAACTGTTTTAGCTATTTTGCTTCTGTAAATGAGACTAATTTCATAGTTTTAACAGAGTGGATCCTCCTTGAATAAGGCTAGCTGAATGAGTTTACCTGTTTCTGTCGAGACTGTCATCTTTGAGTCATTATACTCATACCTTAATTGGTGTGTACAGTTTTACCTATCACTGGAATGGGACGTACAGCCTTGATTGGGCGATGGTGACAGTTGGAATGAAGTGAAACCTAGACACAGTAGAACCAATTTTCCTTGACCCCAATTTAATTATTAGAGCCTTTCACATGTGGGTTTAAACTCTGGTAGGGGATGCAGTTGGTGCAGGACCCTAGTTAGCAGTTTAAAACGCATTTTTCTGTTTGTTTCCTAAAGATACGGAGAAAAAGGCAAACAGCAAGCATTTCCATTTTGAACACTTTTAGACCATGTTTAAAACATTTTCTTTTATTTTCCCTTTTTTTATTTTTACTTTGGACTTGTTGAACACAATGACTTGGCTTAATTGACCATATCTATCTCTACCAAACTCCGATCAACCTGATTCTGTTGTCATTATAAAGCTTACTTGAGGGCTACATTTCACATTGTATCCCCTTCTCAAGTTCCATGCATGGACTTCAAAATTGAGCTACAAATTGATGCATCTGCTGAAAAGTGTTTCTAAAGTGATGACTCCCAATTCCAACTAAATATGCATCACTCTAGGAGTGTGTTAACTATGTTGACAATAATAAACAACATCGTAGCCAAGTCACATTGCTTAACATGAGCTTGGACATGTTTTTTGTTATGATTTATGAATTTGGGGTTGATGTCGGACGATATGTCTTGGAATTTGTGATAGTTATTAAGGCGGTGAGGCAATCGAGGCATTTGAGGGGTTTTTGGAGCGCCTTGGCAATAGGGCGGGTATAAGTTTATATATATATATATATGTAACCATTCTATTTGGCTCAAATAGGATATTAAAAATTATATAATACTACTTATATGCTGAATAATGATTAAAGGTTCATACCCATGCAAGATATTCATAAAAAAAAAAAATCAATAAAGTGCATAAACTAAGTTTATGTTCATCAATCATAATAGCATATAACATTGTGTTGGATTTCTCCCATGATGCCTGACATTAGGAAGCTGCTTTGTCATTTCAGCAATGCAAGTTTGAATGGGTAGATGGGGACTTCAGATGGGAAGCTCATTCTTTATCCAGTTGCCTAGTTGGTCTGTGACCAATATTCTTTCACGTTCTCTCTGTCGACTTTGGTCTCTTGTATATGAACTGACACTCATTGAAATTTCTCAACCCCTCTAGAGTCTTAGATAAGTATGATATTGATACCAACACAAAGGGCATAGGTTAAATTATATGTCAATTCAGATTTCAGGCAGACTTTGTGAAGAAGAAGAAATTTCGGGAAAAGAAAAACGAGAAGAGAACCAAAAGAAGAGAAAGAAGAAACAGAAGAAGTAAAGAAAAAAAACAGAGAATGAGAACTGAAAGAAGAAGAAGAAATAAAGAGCCAAAAAAAAAAAGAGAACCGAAAGGAGAAGAATTAGAAGAAAAACTAAAATAATAAATCTCATACCTTGTGGCCTTGTGGGAGCTGCAAACGATGGAGGATAGTCACCGGAGGTAGGAGGAACAGCCGCCGACTCGCCGTTGCCAGAATCGATGGAGGATGGGAGCTGCGATGTTCAGTTGAGGGTTTCATGACTTTCGTCACTTTGTGAGGGAGGGTTTTACGATTTTAGAATCACTTTTTTCTTTGTTATCTGAACTTTCAAGCCTTTGATCCTATGTTGCAGCATGTACAAAACTAATATACATACCAATAACAAACAAGTAAATGGAATCTTAAATAAAACATGTAAATGAAAAAAAGTAATAAAATTTGCTCATAAGGCGACCGCCTATGCAATAAAGTGGCATAAGGTGTCGCCTTAGTCAGCCTTAGTGACTAAGGCGATCGCATTACAGGAATGCACAAAGACTGTGCTTGCCTTAGCCCCACGAAACCGCATTAGCGCCAAGGCTTCAGTAAGGCGGCGCTTTAATAACAATGGAACTTATAATGAGTTGTGGAATATATATATATATAATGTATTAATGTTGGATGTCTATATTTGTTTTTAACATTAGATGCATGTATTCTTATAATAATTCCTCAATTTATAGTAGTAGGCTGCCTTTTTTTGGTCCCCCCACCCCTTTTTGAAATCTACACGTTTAAAGCATGTACCACCCGTTTTCCATTTTTTGCCGTCTCTTTTTTTACTGTTTTGTTGACTGTACCGTTTGGAGTTTTTCACCATTTTAAACCCATATCATCCGTTTCCGTTTTTTAGCCATTCCTGCTTTTGCTAACTATGCACAAGACAACTGATGGGAAGCTTAAATAGTTAAATGTTAGGTAATAGGGTTTGGAAACAATGGTTGCAAGTTAGGGAGAAGAAATAAGGAGGTTTTGTTACTTGGGGTTGGGAAAACATCTAAGCAAGACTGGCCTCTCTCCTCTTATCTCATAAAACTTCGTATTAGGCATACCTTTCCATAACAAAGAAAGGGGGAGTTTAGCCCTTATGAAACCAACCGAAAGCAGCCTGCACAGATGAAAGAAACTCTCTTCCTGGATTAGCTCTCCAATCCAAGCAACGATGGCTCGCGTACGACGCTCTTGGTAAGACTAGAAAAACCTAGTTATCTCATCATGTAAAAGCTCACGAGAAGATGATGAGCCGAATCCATTGAGTGACAGCAAATAAAGTCAATTGATGTCTTGCTCTAAGAATTTGAGAGAATAAGAGAACAAAGCTTGACAAATATTTGATTTGGCCTGATTCAGGTGCCAATTTCGGCACCAAATAAAACTGGCATTGATTTGATAATTGTCAAGGTGAATATCCAGCCTATTCAATGCTAGGCATAATGAGTATAGAGATTTCAAAAAAATCTCTTTTCGTCCTATGAACTTTAAGGTGTATCAAGTTTCATATGACGGGGACAAGTCTCCAGAAATGGGTTTGTATGAACTAGGCTGGAATATGTCTGCAGAAGGAGGGTTAATCTAATTCTTCGTCTTCTCAGCTGCGTTTGACTAGTAGGTACGGCACTAGAAGTCCAAAACATATCCCATTACTGTACCTTTTATCATCATGTTTATACAGCTATGCCAAGAGTTTGCATTACAAAGAGATCAGTGCTCCCTTTTATTTATTTATTTATTTTTTGGGGGTGTGAACAGAAAGTTTAGAGGCAACAATGGGAATACTAGGGTTAAGAAATCAACTGGGTGAAAAGGTATCTAATGTGCAGCAGAGTGGAAATTAAAAGAAATAGTGGAAAAAAATAACATATTGGTTCTGAAGACCAGGCTGAACCTTAATTGATGGATTAGGTAATTCTCATGTGAGCGCATCATTTAAGGATGATTTAGCTGCCTTTTGCGCTTGTCTGAGTCAATTTGACTGCCTTCCCCGGGGCATATCTTAATATGGACATCTTAGAGGAATATGATTTACAACATGCAAACTGAAATTTAGTTTCTTTACTCTTCTTCATCTCCCCAACATGTGGAGCATTCAACTAAATTTACTTTCCCTATTTCCCGCACTTCCAATAGTATCCTGAAGGAGTTAGAAAGCTTACAAGTTATGCTGACATGGACAGTGAACTGATTTATAGATGTAAGGTTTTATTGTATTTAGCATTACTAGAAATTGCAATGTTGTAATTGGTTTCAATTCTTTTGCGTAGGTACCATTCCCATAGCAATGACTACCTTGAAATCTGCCGTAGCTACAAAGCAATATATGAGATCCCTGCTGTGAGAGAAAATTCAGCGCAATGGATTCCGGTAATGGCAATTTTGAGTTTATTCTTCTGCCAAGATTTGTCCTTTGGATGGGTTCTTCCCAAATTTCATAATTTTCTGACAAATTTCTTCTCTTAGGTCCTCCGGAAAATTTGCTGGTATTTAGTGTTGTCACCACATGACCCAATGCAGTCAAGTCTTCTTAACTCTACCTTAGAAGATAAGAATCTTTCAGAAATTCCAAAATTTAGGTATGCTTTTCTGATCTTTTTTGCTGTTTCTGTGACTTTTTTCTTTTTCTCTTTTGTTTATTTGTTTTGTCTTATGCTTTTGTGCGATCTTCTTATGCCTTTGTATGATCTGTCTTACTATTTCAGGTTGCTTTTGAAACAGCTGGTCACTATGGAGGTGATCCAGTGGACAGCTCTTTGGGAGGCCTATAAGGATGAATTTGAGAATGAGAAGAATATGCTTGGGGGTTCCTTGGGTGAAAAGGCTGCAGAAGATCTAAGACAAAGGATTATTGAGCATGTAATGATCCAATTTGTTTGAAGTCATTGACTTATCACTTCATAAACTACCTGATATTCAATTCTTTTGGCAATCAATGCTTGCAGAACATATTGGTCGTGTCCAAATATTACTCTAGGATTACCCTGAAAAGACTGGCGGAGCTGTTGTGCTTCAGTGTCCAGGTTTGATGCTGCTGAATCTTTTATGTTGTGAGGATTTCATTATTTTTTCGGCATATATGTTTCTTCATTTTATTTTCTATTTAGTCTACTAATGGACTGCGATCATGACGTCATACTTAAAGTACCATGTACAACGAGAAGTGAGTATTCACTATTCAGTGGAGTTTATTATTGCGCTTTGGTCATTTCACATCATGTGTGCTGCACATGACAATGGTAGGCTAGCTATTTGTGGTTTTTTATTAGTGAATAGCCTTGGTTTAGCTAATGAAAAATTTTGGTTCTAAATTGGGGCTGAGGCACTAATTTAATAAATTGGGATACTTTAATTTCTTCTTCAAACTTAATTGTTTCCAAGGATTTCATAATCTAATAGTCTCTTAAAATGAGTATATTTTCCAATTTTTTAATTCAAATAACCAAGAGTAACTTATGGAAGTGCTTTTTATTGAAGATATTTCTCTTGTCCCTCACATTTTTAGTCTAATTCGAAGGAGCTCAGCCATATGGGAGGGTTGTGCTCTGTATACCAATGAATTGGCCATATGTTGAATTGATAGTCCCATCTCAACCAATAGCCCAACATTTTTTAGCCTTAAATCTTATGTTGTCATTATTCAAACTCTCTCAGCAACGTTGTTGTTAATCATTTTTCATTGTTTTATATCTGCACATGGGAAAGTGGGCCACTGAAACTTGCCAAGTAGATGGTGATGTGGACAATATGTCCACAAAGTCTTAACCACCAACCAAGTTTCCATGCACAGTAGATATTAAAGCAATTAAAAGAAAGCTTCTTTTAGCCGGAATATGTGAAGGGTATTTTCCCTTTCCATGCAGAGAAATTAGCCTCTATTCAGTGTCTTTTATATATATATATATATATATATATTATTTATTATAAATCTAGGGCTTTCGGAATGTGTTGATTGCTTTCTCATATGACTAAGTGCCAACAGATTAGGTGGTTCAATTGGCAAAACTGATTTAAATTCATATGGTAGGCCACATGATATTGTTGTCATTTAGAAGACTTTCATTTTTTATAAGAAAAGATCCAACTCTTGTTTTTATTTCCTGCACGGTGTGAATATACAAGTACAATATAGATTTATTATTTTTTCTGAACTCCCAAATTTGAAAAAGAATTTAGTTTTACTTATATTTCGAGTTGCCCAGAATTAGTTAGTGTGAAGGATTTTGGGCCATTTAACTTTAATCAAGTGTGAATTTCCCCAAGCCATGTCATGATAGTACTTGGATTTTTGTACCCCTCAGTTTTGTACCCCTCTGGCCAGTGGGAAAATTCTCTTTTTTGAGAACGTCATATATAGAACTTCTATTTCTCTTTGGCATTGTATCTGTCATTCTTTTCTTGAAAAGAAACTTTAGGGCATGGGTTATCCGCTTTTTGGATAGTTGTGATGTGAAGGAGACGGTGGTTGAAATTGCTGTTGCTTGTGAAATTCAATATTTAGAAAGTAGTTGGTGGATGTTGGCAGAGAAACCCATTTGGGAAATTAGCATTATATATTGAAACTGTACTGCAAGATACATTTATGAGACTCTTGGTGAAATTCTGGAGTTTTTGATATCAGTTGGTTAGATTTATTGTCACACTAGAATTGCCAGTATGGTGTCTGATAATTGAAAGAGTTGGTAGCAACATTCTTCTCTTTGTATCCCTGTGTTCCATACAATCTGTTTAAAAATTAATGACAAATGTGGATGCTGGGGGGTCTTTTTATTTGCTCCTTACATTAAGATAAAAGAATAGTCTGGCAGCTAGAGATACATGTATGATAATTGATATGTGATTTTGTCCACTGTTTCATGTTGTCAACTATTTTGGATCATGAGTGACAGTTTTCATTTCAACTTCTTTTAGGAAGCTGAGAAGCACCTCTCAGACATGGTTGTGACCAAATCACTAGTGGCAAAGATAGATAGACCCATGGGAATAGTCTGTTTCCAGACGGCCAAGGACAGCAACGACATTCTCAACTCATGGTCGATGAATTTGGAGAAGCTGCTTGATCTTGTTGAGAAGAGTTGCCACCAAATCCACAAGGAAACGATGGTTCACAAAGCTGCCCTGAAAGTCTAGGTTAGCGAGAACTTTCTCCTCCCTCCCCCCCACCCCCCACCAAAAAAAAAGCCTGAATATTGTCAGTTGCTTATTTGTTTATTCTCTTACAGGTTTGTTTGACATCAGTTCATATGTTGCCACCGAGTGGTTCTGATTGGTTTACTTCTTTCTTTGCTGGCGTAGTCAGTCAGAAATTTCGTTCTCTGTTGGTTGTCTATTGGACAGCCTAAAATGGAACAAAAACTTGGTGCCTTCTGAAGTGGATTGAATTTAAGAATGTTGTATACTTAATGCATGCATGGTTCCACCTGCCAATATACGAAAGTTAAATGTTTTTAGCCATTGAAAAGAAATTGAGTTTTACACTTGTTAACCTAACATTTTGGCAGAGGAAATGCTGGCAAGCTATGGGAAGAAACTTATGCACTTATATTGATTTACCAACTTTGTGGCCAAGCAAATGCTTTTAGAGAAGTGTCTTGATTTGATTTCGGAGCCAATTTGTCTGTTTTGAAGATATTATAATGGAGTAGTCTAAATGACATCTCTATTGGTGTATTTAGAACGAGTAATCTTTTTATCAGAACCTTTATCATGTTCCCTGTAGTTCTTAAAGTTAAGGGTAAAAGAGGGTATTCATAATTTATTTTAAAGTGACTCCATTTTCAACAATCGTCATTCTCTCTTTTTTTTTTTTTTTTTTTTTTTTATTAAAACTTGAAAAGGAAAACAAAAGTTCAGGTTCAAAAATCTAAATTATTTAAATTTTGAGAAGTATCAATAAGAATCTCACGGACCCTATATGTGCATTCTTCTATTCTGAAGCAATGGCATGTGATGAACTGGACATCCATATCGGTTCAGAAATAAGAACCCATTACCTTACTTTGTGTGCCCCCTAGTCATAATGTGTTTTTAGTTGGATTGAGGGGCGTATGCTTTTTCCCCACTGTTTTGGCCATGAGCTGAGGTTCTCTCTCTCTCTCTATAAAGGAAGAAGAAAAAGCAGAAAAAGCAACCTTCTGCAAGTCTCTCTTTCATCAAGCTTCTCCTGGCCACCGCTTGCCTTACCATGCCGTCAGGATCTCGAACCATCACTCATACATCGCACCCGCCAAAACAGAAAAAAAATCGAACTCTTTTACCATAAGTCGATCTCAGTCATTGATGACCAAGATGTCATTTCCAATCAATGAAAACAAAGTGATTATGACCATTGTAACTAACCATTTCAATTCCTTTGGACCTCAAAACCCTGATATTTATGAATTCTCAAATGGTTGTCTAACTAGCCAATAACGGACAGAGGAGTGATGAAAATAATGACGACGAAGAAAAGAGGATGAATGAGACTGAACTGGGGCACACTATATGTAAATTATGGTTTTTGTACGAGTTTGGATCAGGTCTTTATGATTATGAATCATTCTCGTATGAGGTCTGATTTACATTTGAAATCCACTTAAAGTGAAAATCTGTTGTAAGAATAGAAAGACTGAATGGATTCCATGTATATATCAGACATCGTGGGAAGACCTGATCTGAAGTCTTCATGGACGCCCTTCTCTAGCCAACGGTGGAAATTTTAGTAAATTCTGTTTTTCCTGTGAGGCTTGATGATTAGTGAATCTGCTGACCATTGGGGATGAAAAATGAAATGTAAAAAGAGACTGAAAGGATCCCAAAACTTCGTTGCCATAGTCTGATAACACAAATGGTTCTAATTGAGATTCACCTTCTTCAGCCTGAAATGTTCTTTGCAACCTTCTCAAACATCAAATGCCAAGATAAATTCATTTACTCAATTGAACTTTAATCAATCCCCATAAGCCTAGAATCCAATTAATTAATTCATCCCCTTCCCCACTGCTACAAGTAATTTGTCAAGTTCTAATCAGGCTCACCAAGCTCCATAACATATCAGGAAATGTCTAATGGATCTGCAAAAATGTGGAATTGCCATCATAGTAGATGAGAGCTTTGGAGTAGTACTTTTAGAGAAGATGAATTATTGTAACCAAGTTGATTACAAACAGTTTAGACAATATTTACGTAAATATCTTCTAACTAAACCTCTGAAATGTACCATCATAATGATTAGACTGATCCCACACTAAAAGTAAGGTTCAATCCACAAATCATGTGGAGACATTGCATGAGGATAAAGGAGGGGTTAGGGGGGTGTCTTGTCTATTAGCTACCATCTGACAAGGTTTGGTGATGAAGGGACAACTTCAGTAAACTAAGAAAGACTTGTCCAAACATTAAATTTAGTGGAATGTCTTGTTCCCTCAAATATGAACTTCAACCCAATTTTTCTGGTCTTCATGTTGTTACTATGCTTCTAAATTTACATATTTCGAATCATTTAAATAATAATAAATTTGAAAATAGAAAAGGAAAAGGAAAAGCCTCTAGACATGGACCACCAAAATTAATGTCAGAGTTGTAAGGGAAAAAATTTCTCATCTTTTATAATAAAAAAATATCTGAAGTTCACTTGTCCATGTCTTAAAAAATAAAAGGTAACTGCTGGCAGGTATGAAATGGTTACCAAGCTTTCTTGGTCATATAAAAAAATGAAGAAGAAAGAGAAGGTGATAATTGACTAACAAAGGGATGGGTCTATTCAGGTTTCACATTTGCTAGTTAAAACCAGAATGCTTTGATGGATTAATGGTAATTTAAAGGAGCTTTGATATGATAAGTTGTAGGAAAATATTTTAAAATGTATGAACATGTGTAATATGGGCATGTGAATTGAATGCTCTAATGTGAAGAAGCGATTTGATTCATACTGAAGGAAATAAAAGAGCTAAAAGTAGTCACAACGCTCCAACACATAGCCTATAAGGCTATAAACAAGAAACTTCCAATCAAGACGATTAACTCAATGCTTAACAATTTTTTAGATCATTAATATATTTCTTCTTTTCTCATAGGAAAAGAAAAAAAAAATAGTCAAAACTAAGCTTAAAATTACTCTAGTAAAAATACTAACAAAGACATGTATAGTTTAGAACTAGCAACAACTATGACTTTGAATATAAATGATAGGAGAAAAAATATTAGTATAACCAATCTCATTTAGTTGGGATAAGATTGAACTGAATTGAGATCATGGTTCTAAATATTAGCATCTATATCGGTCAATCTGTATCAATATCGCCATAGCCTAATACATATATGATATAAGTAAAGATAAGGTGCATTGACTAAAAAATGGATCAATTTTGAAATTAAGTTCAATATTGACTTGCAACCAATACTTATCAATATTGTATCAAAATCAATTGAGATCAATGCAAACATTGATATTGATACCTATAACCTTCTTAGAAAAAAAAAATATGATACCACCTGACATACACATTGGGTTAGCATTACCATGATATGAATTTACATAACATCTCATAAAATTTGAATAGAATTCAAATCATGAAAAGATCAAACCCTGGATTGAAGTATTGGTATCATATCAGCCAATATATATTGATATTGGTCATTGGTATTGGTAATTTTTTTTTTTTTCACTAAATCAGTATGACCTGATACCTAGATTAATTGATATCAATTACACTGGCTTTCGACTTTTAATATTGATACTTATAACCTTAGATCAATTAATAGAGATGACTTCCCATATACTACATTACGTTAATTTGAATCTAAGTTAAGGAGGTAAATTTCCAATTTTTTTCCTTTTTCTACATGAATAAAGTATTTGCTTCTAACTTAATGACAAGCGGTTAGACAATTAAATCTAACATAAATCCAAAGAAGGTCGATGGTAGTAAGTGTTACTCAAGGGCCCCTTCTGACCCTTTGAGGATCCCTATCAATAGCACCCAGTGGGCCCTGTCCATCCAATTGTGGGGCCCTCGCATCACCATAGAAAAATATAAAAAAAAAATATTTGAATCTGAATCAAAGACTTGGAAGTGGTTTAGTAATTGAAAATAGAAATGGGCCCTACTTAGATTGACGCATCAACAGATACCTAACTGCGTAAGGGATGGTGTCATATGATTTAAGTCGACAAGTGGCAATGCAATGGCCACGACATCAAGTTGGTATCTCCCTAAAGTCCACAAACCTAAATGTTATCATTGACTTGCTAAAACTAGGGGAGGCAGGCAGGCGACCTAACTCCCATGCGGGATTCTCCTCTTCTCATTACCCTTTTTTTAATATGGAATTGAAGAAGCTAAATTGTAACACGTGCAAATTACATAATTTAAAAAAAAAAACATTTATTCTCCACTCCACCAGCTTTTATTTTTTAACATTTTTTATACTTTTTATAATAAAAAAAATTTATGATTTGACCACACTGTAGGGGAGGAAAAATGTATAGATGATAGATTTGGATTGAGGGATAAGGTTATGGTTATGGTTATGGTTGTTGATAGATAATATATAATATTACCTCGTTGACGATGGTATATATTAGTACATGGGTCAATAGAAGGGTACGGAAAATATTTATCGTGTTGATGGTGTGGTCTTTTTATATATATGTTGTGTTAAGGCTAAATACACATTAAAAGATACCATTTTGTCTTTCATAATGTATTGGGAAAATGTTTTTTAAAAGATAGTGTGACTTCTACATTAGTGTATAGGCCAATGAAAATACTAATAGAAACATTAATAAAGGTAAGATTTTCATTTTTCATAAAGGGTTAAGACAATTTGGGAATTGTGTGGATAGGTGCATGTCCTAGATTCAATTCTTCATCTATGTATCTACGATCTAAGTAGAAAAAATGATGATGAATTACTGCATTAGTATCCCCAAGGATTAATCGAAATATGCGTAAATTGTCCAGACACCTTACTTAAAAAAAAAATAAATAAATAAAAAAAAATAAAAAGAAGAAGAAGAAGAAGAAGAAGAAAGCAATATCATATCACCCATTCAGTCTGGAGGCAAGAGTCATATTGCCTTTTAGCAAACCCTTTCCCACTACATTATAAAAGAAAGAATGATATCCCTTAGGATATATTTATAAATTAAATGATCCAGACAACCTCATATCAAAATTTTGAAGGGCAAAATGATCCGACACGACCTGATTCTATCTAAACCGATATCGGTATTAACAATGATCGGTATCAGACTATCAGACTATCAGTACCACCGATACTGATCAGACTTTGACATCTTTAGAAAGCGACCTCTCACAAGTCCTCGAGATAACTTCACCAAAAATCCAGCAGGGGCACCTCGCTCACACGTGGCTTATTCCGTTAACTTTCCTTCCCATTCCTTTAACCGAACAGAGAAACCACGGCATGTGTGCATTTCAGGTCACCCATGACGTTTACGAAATCAAAGTCCTCAGCGCATACGTGGCCTGGACGCAGACCGCTTCTCAAGTAACTGAAACCAAACACAAGAACACAAGAACACAAGAACCTCCTCAGTTAAATTATTATAATTTTAATAATAATGGGTTATCTTAGTTCAGTTTCTGGTAAAAACCCCTTAATTAATGGTAAGTGGTCATCTACTCGACCCACTTTAATTCTTGGTAGTCGTTTTGAATACTTTAAACTAAGATTAATTCTACGGATTAGCATTAGCAAAGCAGGACTCTTGCTATAAATATTTAGAAACGGGTCAGCTTTAACCCGGATGGGTTTCCAACAAAATGGGAACCTGAGTGGAATTAATTGGTGTCACTGTCTCAACTCTCTAACATTATTCATTTTGTGTTGACTCTAGAGAAAGTCAAAATAGGATGTTATTTGTTTTATGATATCGCATATGTTCTGTAGCTATTCAAAGTTTTGCTGCATGAACACTCCATCATATATACAATGGTTTACCCTCCTTTCTTGATTTAATCAACTTCAACTCTCCTTAACCTAGTGTTTGGTTTCACTCGACATATATGTCCCATTCCATACCATTTAATTGTTGAAGGTTGATATCATGTATTATGTGATTTGGGTTGTAGGTTGTCTAAAAGTCTGAGTTGAATTTTTCTACACATACAAATTAAGTGTCAATGGTTATCCTACTAATCATTTAAAGAGTGAAGAGAGGTACTTATGGAAGCAGAAGTCATAGGTGTTGACACATAACCGTCCAAAGAAACTAACATTAAAATCTTATTAGGTTTATATAAGGTAATTTTGGAAATTCGAATTTCTTTGTTTTTCTTTTAAATTGTTAGCCATAGAAGTTAACAAGGTTCACATGAGGAATTTTTTATAGTTCTCAGTCTGCTAGACCTAGCACATGCGAGAGCTTTATGCATCAGGTACACCCCCACCCTCCTTTTTTTTCTAAACAGAGTGGCATGAAAAAGAGAGTTTTTTTTAATTCTTTTCTATATTGCTGGTGAAACTAGTCACATCTCTTTGTAATGCAGGTAAGAAAGATCATGTTCTCAATGCACTACTCTCTCACAGTCTCTTTTCTCTCTCCTCGTTAATTATATTGTTTTGCTGCTACGCACTATTGTCTTGACGCGTTAGGTACCAATATAAATGTTCGTCTTGTAGATCCCCTCTTCCAAAGTTTTTAGGATACAACCATGCATGGTTACACTAGCACGACCGAGCTGCCAAAATTGATGTAGATCATACAAGACATAATATACCTAGACTATCAATTTTGTCAAATCCGGATCACCTACTATATGTTGCATGATTATGTGATGACATCTACCCCATTTGATTGGATTTGGCTCCTCTATAGCTTGGAGGTGTGCTGCCAAACTGGTGGCACGGGCTGGATGGATGACACGTGGTGGTCTGTAGATCTAAGGGAGAGGAACAATGAAGGGTTAGCGATTTGGCTGAACGGGAGAAATACAGAGTTGGTTAACCCAAAGAAAAATACCTTCTCCGTCTTCCCTCTTCCCTCCCCCCCTTCGTCTCTTTGTTAGATCATCGACTTTGGCACCGAAAATTTTGGCATGGCCATTCCCCAAACCATCCTCACCCAAGACCTCTTAGACGAACTTTCCCTTGTTGATGTTAACCCCAACAAGGTCCGCGGTGAGATGCTCAACCTCCGGCATGCCTCTATTGACTACTCCATCACCGTTGGGTTTGACCTCTAAATCGTCACCTTACTGCTGAGATCTCCCATAGTCCCCTCCCCTGTGCCTTTGTATGCAGATCCACGATCATATAAGAAATCTCCATCTTCATATCAAAGTGTTTTTCTTCCTTTTCAATTTTTTTTGTTCTTTTTCTAAGTTATTTCGATTTGAGATGTGCGGGTGTTTTCTGTGCTTTGGATCATCTACATAACCATGAAATAACAGCTTCTACTGTGTTTGCATTAGTACATGTAGGTGTACGATGTCTTGTATTCCGTCACAATTTAATCCAAAGAGTACTGGTGCAACGCCTTGACAGGTAGGACGGCGGTCCCATTAGCCAGTTAGCGGTCCATGGGGGTTGCAAGGTGGGGCAGGGGGTGTAGGGGGGCTCAACCCCTCGCTCGAACTTTTTATTTGAGGGCAATTGTATACTTTCCGGATTAGGGTTTTTCGCTATATGTTTGTAGCGAGGGTTTCTTTCTCTATAATGAAAGAAATACTGAGAGGTGTGAGGACGAGCGTTGTAACCCTATTCTCCATTGATAGTGAAGCAGGATCTCATCTCACTGAGGACGTAGGCAATCTTGTCGAACCTCGTAAATCTATGTGCATTGCTTGTTCTTGTTTTTCCATTATCTTTTGCATCATTTTAGGGTTGCATTTCTACAAGACATGCATAGTGAAATGATTTTGTGAAATTGAGTTTCTTTTCTACAATACAAACCACATCTGATTCATGGCTAAACTTTTGTGGGTTGCAAAAAAAAGAAGACCAAAAATAGAGAGGGAGAGATGATTGAATCCACCCAAGGAAGGACTCGGGAGAGAGATACGAAGAAGGAGAGGGTATTTTCCTACTATATGTTGCATGATTATGTGATGACATCTACCCCACCTGATGCCATTAAGAGTATAAGAAAGTATTTACCCAAAAAAATTAAGAGTATAAGAAAGTATATATATAAAAACAAAAGGGATAGATGTCATCACCTAACTGTACATGTAGCCTACATATATAAGCCAGTGATCGAAACCCATTAATGCCCCTAAAGGTAAAAGAAAAACCCTCTTTTAGGAAAAGTGGCAAATTCAAGATGGTCACAAGCTAACATTCGTAACCAATGGAAGAAACGAAGAATTTTGCACGTCTGGACCACCCACACATGCATGTACGTTTCAAGTTAAGTGATGACACATGTATTTTTGCTTTCATAAACACCTCTCTATGTTTTTCTCCATGCATATTTAAGTTTTGGAGAAAAAAAAGCTCCCTGGTCACACCGCCATTACAAAAATAGGGTGGCAAAATTATCACTTCATCCCGGTAAAATGTAAAAAATCTACCCATGTTGGTTCATGTGCACCTCTCATTGATCTCATGCCGGTAAAGGCCGTACAACTAGGGGCGCTCTTTTACCTTAACTTTTGATGACAATATGAAAAAGGTTTTTATGAAAACAATAGAAGATATGTCATCATCTAACCATATGTCACACATACAAGTAAGTGATTCAAGTTCAATTTTATTGACAAATTAATTTTCTATGTAGACCAAATCACAGACAATCCGTCGAGCTGATGTTTCTTCATTTTTCGTTCGATGATTAAAAGGAAAAATCAAGGATTGATCAGAGCAAATAAGGATATGATAATGTCAATTTCTTCTCATTTTTATCCTATTTCTTTAATGAACAAAATTCAATAGAACAGTGCTTTGCAAATCCGTATCAAACACATCAAAATCATACAAAGAGAATAAAGACAAGTACTGAAAACAGAAAGGAAAAAGTACTATAACAAAAAATACGAATCAGCTGGAAGAAGACGGCGGATAGTGACCGGATTCCGTCCAAGATGGTGGCGGAAAACCTGAGGCACCACTACCACTACTACCATCACCACCACCACCCTGATCACGTCTCTGTTGTAGCTGCCTGAAATAATCCATCTCTAGATTACTCCCAAACGGCAGGGGATACGAAGTAGAAGATGAAGAAGAAAGGGAAGAAGCAACAGACGAGGCGGTAGCAGAAGAATAAGAAGATGGCAAAGCAGCAGCAGCGAATGGTGAAGAATAGAACATCTGCTCTAAAGGACTCGATTGCTGTCTCTGAAAATCTACAGAACTCTGAAGCAACTGAGAATAGGCAATGTAATCCCTTGTTGGGTCAGAACTCTGTAGCTGACTTTGAAGCACTGGAGGTTGCATAAATGGCTGAAGCATTTGAGGTGGTGGCAAAAGGGTTGGCCGAGTATCCGAAATGGTAAACTGGGTAGCTGGAGAAATGGGCATTGGTGGCCTCAGAGTAACGTTCTCTGGGAAATTTAGTTTTGCTCTGTTTCCTCTGAATCTAAGAGCAGCTTCATCATAAGCTCTGGCAGCTGCTTCTGCTGTATCAAATGTGCCCAACCAAACTCTTGCAGCTTTATGTGGATCCCTTATTTCAGCTGCCCATTTTCCCCAAGGCCTTTGTCTTACTCCTCTGTATCTTCTTCTCCTCTCTCCCTCTCCTTCCCCCTGTGAAGTAGTCTCTTCTCTGGGAATGGTAACTGATGGTGTTGCCGTCGCTGTTGCAGTTGTTGTCGTCAAAAAGCTCTGATCTTCTTCTTTCACTGCAGAGAAAAAAATACTTAAACCCATTTATCATACACAGATAGAGAGATCTGGGTTCTTCAAGAACCCCTTAATTGCAATTCTCTTTATCTCTTACTAAGAAAAATACTGTTTTTATGTTATGATGGAAAAAAGTTTGTTTCTTGATTCAAAACTAACCTGCAATACCAAATGATGATGATGATTCTCCTTGTGAAGTTCTGAAATCACCAAAACTTCTGTAAATCCTCATAGCTGATTCAGAAGGCTGACCACTACTCTCTTCTTCACGTCCTCTCTTCTGTCCTCCACTCCATGAAGATGAAGAAGAGGGTAAAGCAGAAGAACCTGAACCTCGACTTGATGCTGCAACAGATAAACTAAAATCCGATCCATACATCCTTTCTGCACTCCTATCACCAGATACCACACGAGTTAGAGCCGACACCATCGCTGACATCTCTCGCTCTCTATTGTAATCCGAAAACATCGGTGCCGCTGACACTGTTTCAGTTCCTTCTAGTTGCGATGGCGGTGGTAGCGGTGGTGGTGGTGGTGTTGGTGGTGGCGGCGGCTGAGAGGAACCTTCATCGGTGTCTCTCTCATCGACCCTCCTCGAATACCATCCATACTTACCTGTATCTCGTGGATCCGCCACCTTCAACAAGCACATGAAACCTGAATTCACTTTACAATCTCTTATCTTTCACCGAGAAGACCTCAGGGGCAAAGCAACGGCTATATAAATGAAAGGAATTCAAACCTGTAGAGCTGAGCCGACATGAACACAATCGATCTCTCAAGTCTCTCACCCACGTCTATGCAAAATTGATTTATAGAAGTTGGGTTGGATTTCTATTTCTTTTTCGTTTTTTAAGTTATTTTTCTAAAATTTCCGAAATCTCGCATGAAATTTTGACAAGAAGCCGACTATGCTTGTACACGTTCACACCATATATATGAATGTTTGACTGGTTTAGAATTTATGGGAAGACCCTTCTGAATTTGGCTCTTTATGGAAGAGTCGGTGAATTGAGGAAGAACAGAATTTGTTTTCAAATTGAGTTCTTAATCTTAGGTTACCGACATTAGCGGCTGGAGGCAATGCTTGCAAATATCGGTATTGTATCGGCCATTATCGGCATATCTGATATCGGTGGAACAATGGAACAATTCTTAGTAAAGTGAGAGCAAAACCGTCTGTATGATCTAATACGATTGATAGGATTCCAATATCGGTCGATACTGTGGAGAAATGTGTTTTTCATTTTGAAATTGACTCAAAATAGACAAATAGTGGTGCCGACTGGTGACCAATATCGGCGGCGATATGGTGAACGCTGGGAGATTTATCGTGATTCTTCTGGCTCCTCGTCTGTTCTAAGCTTCTTGGGCTTCATACCCCACCAGAAAGAAATGAGTGGTAAAAGAATGTTACCTGATCGTGCAGATCCTACACCTAGAAAGTTTAGGGTCGCTAGTTCTTAAAATCATAAAACTTCATCTTTGTGATGCTCTTATTCATCCGGAAATGAGGCAAGAGTTAAAAAATATTTCTTTTTTTTTTATAATAATAAAAGCAAGGACTACACCATCCAAGTTTAGCAAGTTTAGTTGATTTTTTTTTTCTTTTCATGCATTGTTGTTAGACTCGTAGATCCGTCACCTTCAATTAAACTATGTCTATGCAACCCTAGTTTAGCAAGTTCAAATTAATTAAACTATGCCGGAAAAAGATGAATTTTTATATAATAATCACCACTATCTTAACTGTACATATCACATAGCCTTAGCATTAAATACAGATATTTTAAAAAAAAAAATACAAGTAATATTAAAGGGGTAGGATTAGGTGGACTTAAAGGAGTCGATTCAAGTCGGGCTTGTAAATGTGGTAGGTCGATCGGATGTCTATCAAGTTAAGTGGCTACACTGTGCACTACTTATTTACAAACATGTCGGCCTCTATTGGGCCTACCGATGCAGACCTGAAACTGACATCCCTACATATAGCCATCTTTTGCCTAAAAGAAAATGCTACCCAATATAGTATACTTGTGCCAAATCAAAGTAGTTGTGAAAAGACTATACTATCCCATTTTAGAAGATGATTGCATGCCTTCCCACGGATTGCAATACTAGTGTGTATATCCACTATGAGGTAGAGTTCTCTTCCCACCCCCCAACCCCCAAAACAAAAAAAAAAAATGATGAGGCCCTTTTGGAAAAGGAGAGCATGACTCAGTTTGATTGGAAAGGAAATTAAAAAAAAATCAAATTATCATACCCAAGGATGAAATTTTGTATGTATTACATCAACCATATTTATCATGTTAGGTAATTATTAAAAAATTTACTTTTTAGATTTAAAAGTTTTCATTTTCATTTTATATCAAACAACGTAGCGTAGCCTACGTGGCTAATTATTACCCTCATAATGGATAATGGTGATGTTTGGCAGGGTGAAAAACATTAGAAATTTTATGTGGACTACATGGAATTTGCCTGGTGAAAATGTGCACTACTCTACTTTGTGAATCGCACGTGGAATCGTTTCAGCCATTTGAGTTTAATAGCAATAGCAGTCGCTGCCTTCCATTGTCTTTGTTTTTTTTCTCCAAATATTCTGGTTTCTTCTTTGACCTTCTGGATGAATTGGTACGGATCTATCGGTTTTTCGTTGTCAGCTAGGTTTAACGTTTCAACACCTAGTTTTGAGACTTCGGTAGGATCGGATCATGATCTTTTTCAACACTTAATCGTTTAATTCATGTTCAATTCTTTGTGTACATATAATATTGGGACATTTTTTAAATTCTATGGTTATAGAATTTTTTTTAAATTTAAATTCATTTTAATCACTAACTCAAATGTCTTAAATTTTTACAATTATTTTTTTTATCCGAATATTATCAAATTTTTATAATTGTTCGATTTTGAAAATATACAAGTATCGTGTGGACAAAAAAATTGTAAAAGAATTACACAATTAAGAAGTAGAGAAGATGGTGAAATTGAATGTGAATGAATGTGAATGATGCTAGCAAGGGGAATTCGGATATTAGTGGTGGGGAGAGGCATTATTAGAAACAACAATGGGAATGTTTTGGCTGTCTTTTCTAATTTTTATGGAGTGTGTACAAATTTAGTGACGAAGATGAGAGCCTTTAGAGATGGCTTGATGTTGTATAAGAATTTTGGCCTCTCTGACTTTTATATTAATTCTGACTCCTCCCTGATTGTGAAACGTATCTCTCAAATATCATGTACCTTGTGGAACTATTGGTATTGGTTTCAGGAAGTAATCAACTTCTACAATTCCCTGAGAGTTCATTTATCCTTTTCATTTCAGGAAAGCAATCGCGCAGCGGATTACTTAACCAACTTTGCCTGTAAATCTACTATAAAATTCGGTTTTCCATGGTAATAATGCTCTCCCATTTAATGTTAGTTATATCTTTCCCCTTTTGTTGGTTTTTCTTTTGGATTTTGCGAGTGTCAAAGTGATTTATATCTCATGGGTTAGGGTAAGGCAGACTGTCCCCCTTTGTTCCTCTTATTAAATAAAATTTTAGGGGTTTCCTAGATCCCAGATAATATTCGGGTTAAAAAAAAAAAAAAGAAGGTGAAAATATCAAGGGAGAGAGTCTTCGTTACGGTTTTAGGGATCAGCCTTCAAATCATCAAGGGCATAATCATTTCATAGGATTGATACCAATTAGGTGTGAAAATAATTTTCGTTTACATGAAATCCACTACAAGGTAATTATGAAAAAAAAAAAAAACAAAAACAACATACATGTGAGAAGGTATAAGAAAACATCATCATATTAACAACGTGAGGATATTATTTTCCAAGTGTGTGTTTCTCAATGTCGAAATCCAGTTGATTTACCATTGGAATTCATTAACATTAAAGAAGATTAAGGTTATCTTTAGAAAAAGTTTCCCACGTGCCTAATGTATCATATTCCATTATCATATACTATTTTTGTTTCTTTTTCCATAGCCCATATGGATAATATTTTTTCACATTTGTTTGACAACTTTGATATGGCGTGAGAGATTTCCCTCCCACCCTGAAGGGAAAAAAAAATATTTGTAATATAAATGATGATAACGCATTTTATTATAATTGCAATTAAGGAAAAAGAAACCACGAAAGACGGCAAAATGACACATCTACCACTGAGAAGCCGGAGAATCTAATCCATGTTGTCTGATGTTCATGCCTATGTACACCCCTTATTAGTCATTAATTAGCCCCCACATTGATGTAGGGGCATTCACTTCCCCTTGTTTTATTAGCAATGGATAGTGAATAATGTCTTACTCCTATTGATGTCTATGTGCATTCTTTCATTGACTCCCTATTAATATAAGGATTGAGCAATCAATGAGCATTCATTTCCGTCAATAAAATACTTGGGCGCATCCGAACACTAGCGTGGGGAGAAGACAATGAGAATGTTCCGAGTGCCAATCATAAAGACCCGGACCTACCTCTTGTGGAAAACGATTCTTCTTCCCGACCCGGTCAAAAATCAAAAGTTTCAGGCCGAAGAGTTGTGTTGAGAATTGACTCCAACTCGTTTCTTCTCCCTCGTCCCATTCTCTCTCTATCTGGCATTCTAACCCCTAGTCTCTCTCTTTCGACAGAACCAGATATCGTTCACAATGGTTGCCTTTAGCTTTAATGCGTATGTGTGTGTGTGTGTGAGAGAGAGAGAGAGAGAGAGAGAGAGAGAGGCAATGCCACCATTTTCTGGTTCAGTGGGATCAGCAGGCGAGACGACGATTAGGAGTCGGAAATTATTAATTCCGACCTTGGATTGAAGCAGCAGATTTGTGAGAGAGATTTTGATGTTGTAGTGGACTATTGGTCAACTCTTCAGTTCATATCATGGATTTATTTCTCGGAATGAGACCGGTACAGATCAACATTGGAGAGGATTGGTGTGTATCGGTCATTTTTGCGCCTTGTTCTTCAGAAAAAAATATTTTTTACTATTTTACGCCTAAAACAATACAGATAATCGATCTGGATTGGTCAAGGATCGAAGATCGATCTCAACCGATACTGATATAATACCAATACTTGAAACCACGGTTCATATGTACATAGCTTTCACTTGGCTTTATGACCTTTTTGTTATGTTCTATACAAGGATTTAAACCCAGGGATCGCTAGAGGGATGGCTCTTTCTGATATCGAGTTGACTCAATTAATTTGACTCAAATCACAACCCATCTTGAAGAAAATGTACCAAAACTCAGGTCTCTAGATTTCCCTGAGGCCACGGTGGCCACGCTGTGAGGTTCATAGTGAAGGAAAACTTCTCCCAAATATTTGGACTCTGTAAGTTTAATATTTAGAGGGCGGTCAGAATGATAACTCTAAGGTGCATTTAGAACTTGACACTCCTTTCAGATTATTATTCATGTCTCATTCTCAAAAGTTATTTAATGTACTATTTAATATCATTTTAATGTAACATTAAATATAATTTTTATATGAAACGATGATGTCTATTTCTTACTAGGAAAAAAAGCAAGGAAAAAAAGGTGTGATATAGAAACATGGCAAAAACAAATAAAGTAACAAATTTTTTGATAACTTAAGGTGTGTCAATTAGAAAATCCCAAACTTGACAATCCTGTTATTATTAAGGGAAATAATGGACACAATGTCCCCAATGTTTAAGAAATAGGAATTGGAATTGGAATCAAGATCTATTCTGACTAGTAAGAATCAATCTAGAATCGGTGGATATCAACCAAAAAAAACCTAAACCTTGCTTTCAGTTCAAGATGGTCCAATTCAAATCGGGCCAAATCGACTGATCCGAATCTCATTTCCATACCCGATGCATGTATCATATTCCCCCCCCCCTCTCTCTCTCTCTCTCTCTAATATGTGGATACCCTGTATACAAACCGTGATGTACCTCCTCTCATGCTCCCACTGGCTTAGTGTTGGGGAGTTCATCCCACACATGAGGAATGTCCATACGTCCGCCGTAAAATTAATTATTACAAAGTTAATTTGAAAGAAAAAAAAATTTACACTCAACTAATCACATTATATTTTCTCCTTTTAGGAATTCTAGGGATGTGAAGAAGTATCACTCCTGAGCTCTGCAAACCACGTCTAACACTAACACAACTTTGTAAATATGACTCAGTTTTTTTTTCACCTACGGTGAGAGAAGATCTTTATTCATAGAGTTTTGACACTTGGATGAGACTTCAACACCAAGGCCACTTTGAAACATTCTATCACATAAGGGAATTTGTTATTAAATATGTTAGGGTTTAGAATATTTTGTAACCCTTACTTTTTACACTTCTAGTATAACACATTATTTCTTCTAATGAGGGTAAATCTAATTAATCTACTAATGTATTTGAAAACCCAAGAAACATTGAGAATTTTTGAAACATTACTAAGATAAATCACCTTCAAATTATTTTGAAAACTTTTTTTCTCTTAAATTACAAACTTTTAGGAACAAGTAAAAAAAATATTCAAAAGAGTGACTTGTTATATGTCGCAGATTTATAGCATTGGATTTCTCTTCACCATTGTAAGAAAAATATTCTTCTAAAATTTTCATTTTCATTTTCATTTTTATACCTATACTGACCTCACAACCGCATGAGAACCATTCAACTTTCAGTACCTCACATAATACGCGTTTTTCTTCTTTAAACTATGATGAATTCTAGCACTAAAACCCAAACCTTTGTAAGATATGGATCATATCACGATCACTTCTTCTTCTTCTTCTTCTTTTTTAATTAATTAATTTAAGAAAATGTACAATCACTTCCAATTGAATTTTCATTTTTTTTTTCACAATTTTCAGAGTCTATGGTGAAATGATGGTTTGTAAAATTCGTAAAATCACTTTCAATTGATTTTTCTTTTCTTTATTTCACAAATTTTTAAGTCTATGGTGGTATGCTGGAGTGGTAGCATTCCTTTATATATATATATATATATATATATATATTTATTTATATATATGTGTGTGTATTTATTTAAAATAATATTTTTGCATAAATTTGCACATTCACATCTGACACATGACTCACCATATGTCATATGTGCGGACTTAAAAAAAAAAAACTTAACTATAGTATTAAGGATTTGTTATTGGTTAGTTAATCTGTTCCCATGCATGGTCTTCAAATGACAATAATTACAAATATTATTTTTGGATTCTTTCCAGTCGGCTGTACCTTCTAACCTCATCTCACATCACCCGTGAGATGGTCCTTAAAAATTTATTTATTTATTTATTATTTTTAATCTCGAACCAATTTTAAATGACCTAATACAATTGATGACATGATACAATTGATCCATATCAGGATCAATATTGGTATCGATAGAGACCAAAATGATATCTAATATCATGTTTTATAAACTTGGTTGAGATACAGTTTCTTAGGCTATGCATAGGGATGATTTTGAAATTCTAACCATTGAATGGATTGAATTCTCTTAATATGCCTAACTATTTCTTATCAATTATTCAAATTTTTTCAAACGCACTGTTTAAGTTTCTTAGGCTATGCATAGGGATGGTTTTTTAGTGACATTCACCACTTCATCCTAGGAACCTCTATATAGGGTTTTAGTACCTTCTCATGATACCTTGATACCCGTGTATGCATTCAAAGCACCCATGAATGGATTGATTGTAAACTTAGTCCAAAAAGTAAAATTACGAATTAGGACAAGTGTGTTCCAGAGTGGTAAATTAGGGCCAATGTTATCTATTTGAGAGTGGTAAGCCTAGAGAGTGGCCCCAACACCCAAACACAGAGGCACTTACTCCCAAGAGGGGCAATGTCGTCATTGTGCACCCACTATGTCTGTGGCATAGGGCTGCTCTCTCCTTTTATATTTTTTTTATCATTTTTCATTTTTTTTAATACTTTCTTATTTTTTTTAAAATTGTCGGACACAAAACTAATAAATACATATAATTATTTTTTTATTTTTTAAAATCCCATAAAATAATTGACGATGAAACAAGCGCAACCTTTGAAGAGAAAATATTTTAGAGATCCAAGCTCATTTAATGGTTTGGGAAAGTGGGCAAAACCTGACCTTGTTTGGTTTACTAGGTTACACAATAGTCTTAAAAATTGGTCTCCATAAGGTTCTTGAAAAAGACAGTCAAACCTGGAAAATAGGAACTAGGTCCCTAAAAGGGTTAATGCCCCAGATTAATTTCTAAAATAGTTTTAATAAAATTTTATTGAAATTTAAAAGATTGCAACATTTGACTTTGACAAAGTTTTCTTCATTACGTAGAAGGTTCATCACATCATCCTAAGATTTATAAACTCCCTCCAGGGTCTTAGTAGGTCCCTAAGAGGATTAATGCTCCAGATTAGTATTTTAACACGTCTCTATTAAAACTTGATCTAAACTTAAAAGGTTGCAGTATTTTACTTTGGAGAAAAGTTTCTCCATTACATGGAAGGTCCATCACATCATCCTAGGACTTATAAACCCCCTACAGGGTCTTAGTATGTTCCCCAAAATACCCATTTTATGGGTTAAAGATTGCTATCAAATCTTGTGACCACTATGTCAATATAGGGATTAACCAGAGGAGCCTTACAAGCATCCGACTAGGTTTTTAAACCTTAGTGGGCGACCAATAATCTATTGGATTTTTTTTCTTTAAGTAGCAGTAATGGTATCAGTAAACCGATCCAGATCGATATGGTTCATATCGATCGATTTTACCTTTATTTTTTTTCCAAGTACAATTTTTTTAAATATTTTACCTTAAAACGATTGGATCAATCAAAGATTGGATATCAATCTCAATCATAACCGATATGATACCGATACTTGAAGCCATGGCAGTGATAGATTGATTCACGGGTCAAGCTCGATGTGTTTAAAATCTCATGTGATTTAGAAGATTGGGACATGAATGGGCCAAGGCTTTGTCCAAAATCTATTTTTTGGATTTTATTTCGGAGTTTGGATATGAACGGTCCTACCTGAAAAGTGAAAAGAGTGGCTAGGAAAAGAAAAAAAAATCACCTCTTATCTTTTTTGTTCTTTTTCCCTTTTTTCATTTTCAATCCCACCCTTCTCGCACCCCAAAAATAAAAACAATTCTTTAGTTTCACGTGCGTTAATTAATGTAATTAAGAAGCCGTCACCGCTACAGTAGCCGTCCTCCTCACTAAGATCGCACGCGTGGCTATGATTCATTCCTTGGTCCCCCTCACTCCTTTCCTCTGACATTTCCTTCATGAAAGAGAAAGAGAAAGAGAAGAGATTTAATTTGTATACTAATCATGGCATCACGCGTGCAGATCTCAATTACCAGTTTAGGGCACTCCCTTGCCCACAGCAGATAATATACACGTTTCTTAAAAGGGAAATATATCTTTTGATTTATTAAAAAAAATTTATTAATTTTTTTAAAAGGAATTATTTAATTTGAAAACTCTATAGGTGTATTTAAAATAAGAAAAGAGTTTTGGGTAAGACGTACGAGGACGTGCACATGAATTTACACATTTTGTTGTGTGTTTCTTTTTCTTTTTAAAATATATAGGATTTTTTTATTTCTCATATTTTATACTCAAAATTTATTTAAATCGTGAGTAAAATAGGATTTACAAATTCATTTATAAGAGTTATTATTTCTCGTATATTTTTTCAAGTACACATGTGAAATGATATGGATTTCTTAATTATTTTTTATTTTTTCTCATCAATCATTTGGGTCTCACGTGAATCATACCATTCCTCCTTCTACAAAAGAACAAAATGATATCATTCCACACATCACCATCGATGTCAATTCCCCTCACCCTAGTGATATGAGATCCCCTCTTTCTTATCGTAAATATTTTTTTTATCATAAATAATTATCAGAATTCCTATATTAAGATTGAGATATAAAGGGTTTTCTAAATCCAATAAAGAATAAAAATGAATAATGAGAGAGAATCAAATTTCTCTCAAATGATATTGCCTTTTGGCCAATCTCTTCTAGATAAGCCATAACACTTTAGTTGAGAATAATATGAATTGAAGGTGATTAATCAGGTCATTGACACCCAAGATATCCTTTCAGTTTTTGAATGATGAGATTAGCATAGAAATTGACTGTACCCTTGTGATATGTGGATTGTGCTCCATGGATGAGGTCACCTTAATTTTCCATTTTTTCTTTTCCTTTCTTTTTTAATTTCTCCCTCCTTAAGATCCTTATCCCATAGATTAAAGGATTTTATCAGACCCATGACCTTATAGTACCAAAATATGGTCTTTTAAGTCCCAATTATTGAGAAAGTAGGGTCTCAACTTCGGAGAAGGGCTTAATAATGCCAATGATCAATGAGTAATTTGAATGATTAGACATGAATTGAACGTAGACATGAATACTTAAAAGTTAGTTTTCATTAAACCTATTAGCTTTCAAGATTATCTTTAATCATACTCTTACAAAATTATTACCCCACTCTTTAAAAAAAAAAAGTAACTCTAACAAGGAATCATTTCATATCCTCTAAATTCCTTAGAAGAAAGTTTTCCCCACTTATAGTGATTATTCCTACGAAAAGGATATACAATTAAATATCTTAAGAACTTTATGCTAAGGGTTGTAGTAATCTGTCGTCTATAGTTGGGCTGTCAATCTTCTCCCAAATGCTTTTTGACATCTGTGTGTTTTAAAACCCTCCTGCACATTTGGAGTTATGAGTCTAAATTCATCCTTGTATTGATCGAAAGGAAGTCTTATTGGACCCCTTAGGGAATTTATTCTTCTTGGCGGCCAACCATAATCAATAAGATCTAAGATTCTACTGAAGAAAGAGAAAGAATAACGAATCTGATGAACCATTCATCCCTTCAGCCACCACATTGTTTTGATCCAAACCAAATCTGGTTTTGTTTTAGCAAAGTAGGGTTTACTTCTTTGTGAAAGTAGCTTTCCCCACATTCACATGAGTGGATAAATGCAAATCCAACTCGTCCCTTTGTCAATCCAATTAAAAGATCAGATCACATGAATTAAGAAGTTCTCTCTTTACTGTGAATGGAGAAAAACTTGATACAATTCCTTATTATGATTAATTAACCTTGTCTTTTTTTTTAAGTAGGTAGGGCCAAAGGAGGGTCAAGAGTCCAAATTTGCAACTCCAACGGCAGAAATCCAAACCAAATACAAACTACAAAGACAAGTTTTGTGGAAAGCCAAAGGTTGTGCATGACTTGATTGTAAAATAGATAGGGCTGACGACTGCTAGAAAGTGGAGAAGGAATGTTTCAAAGTTATTAGAAAATAAAGCTCTCTGTGATCTCTGCAAAAAAAAAAAGATTAGGTTCATGACATGGATATCAAGTATCACGCCTTCCCCTTCTTACTTTCCAATGAACTCTTTGACCTTTTAAAATTTCATATTCTCTTCTTATTAATTTGTTTGACTCTGTACTAGTGTCTATCCAATAGGCTCAACTCCCAAAAAAAAAAAAAAAGGCTCAACTCCATTGGACTTGATCAGACCTTATGGTTGGTGACCACAAAAGGGCTCCAAGGATTCACCAAAGAGTCACTAGCCCACCAAAGGGGAGTAAAAACAAAATAGAAGAAGGAAGAAAAGGATTAATGGATAAAGATGAAATTTGCTTCAAGTCTGCTAATTGGGATGGATCTGGATCTTCCAATACCCACACAAGAAACAAAACTTCCCACCAATGGTATATGGCCTAGTTTTGGCTTTGAAAGCAAAGTGAAACCTAAGGGCTTGAGGCAGTCCCATCCTTACAAAGAAGAAACAACCCTTTAAATTTTTAAGGTTTG
This sequence comes from Macadamia integrifolia, assembly GCF_013358625.1. Classification (NCBI taxonomy): domain Eukaryota; kingdom Viridiplantae; phylum Streptophyta; class Magnoliopsida; order Proteales; family Proteaceae; genus Macadamia; species Macadamia integrifolia. Next base: position 3,544,225 of record NC_056558.1, read on the forward strand.
AATATGAAATGGCACTGATAGAGAAGTGACCTTTGAAAGAATTAAAGAAGATATCCTAAGTTAGGACCAAGAGCATGAACCAAGACAAGTAGGAATGCTGGTCAAAAGTAATCTTGGGTCACTTATGGTGTGAAGACCCTTTCACAACACCACATTTCAATTGAGGATCCAGTTTCTCTTCACTTATGGTGTGAAAAGAATCACTTCAACAATAGAGAAGGGTGACCATGAGTAATGGGAGGTGAGAGTTAATGATTAACCCAAAGTCCATTCATAGTGTTACATCACCATTGAAGAGATTTTTCTCCACCATGGGTCAAAGATAACTTAATCCTTTAATTTAAAAAGGACAAGAGAGGATCAGAAGGTTCCAAATTAAGCAGATTAAAAAGCTATTTATGAAAAAATGGGCATTCCTTGATAATGGATCTTCCATGGAGACCAGCAGATCAACAAACACATCATAGATGAGAAATAAACTTAATCTAAATCTCCATCTGCAACCACAGGAACTAAGAATTGCATATTTGCTAAGTAACCCTCAGTGATGAAGACTAGAGAGACTGAACTGTGATATCATCTGAAAGGATATCAAAGTTGTGGTTGTCATTCACTGATGAGTGATCAGATGGAGAGCTTAACTAAAATTAGTTACTAGTCAAACAACACCGACAATTTCACATTGGCCAAGCAAATAAGGACGTTAAGGTCTCACAGAAAATGAAATCCTGAGAGAATTTTCTCTTGTTTTGGTTGCTATTGGACTCTAGAGATTCAAAGAACCCAAATCCTTTAACACATGTTACAATCCAAATGATTCCTTTTTCAACCAAGTTCCCATCTGCTACTGAATTCCCTCCATAAATCAAAATAAAACAAATTTCAATTTTAGCATATTTGACCTTAAAGTGAACCAAATTCTCAAGTTTATAGGAGGGAGGACTCTTTGACCAAGAGAAAATCAGTGCTGACACAAATCAAGGAACAATGCAAAGAGCTTCCTTGATATCTACCGCTGTTAAATAGCAGTTCCACCAAGTTCTTTCAAACTAGTTCTTGCCCAGTTGAAGTGTTCAAAGTTTATCAGCTTTGCACAACCTCCGAACTTCCAAACATGGAATTTCAATTATTTGAAAAAAAAAAAAAGGGGGGGTGGGGGGGGGGGGGGTGAGACTCCAATTCTACTTTGCTTCCAACTGGATCACAGTAGAACGAGGTAGTTAATGCATTTCAAAAAGAAATTGAAAGATGAGAAGAAACCCTATACTTTTCAATAGAAACATTGTGAATAGAAAATCAGAGAAAAAGTAGCTAGTACATTTTAAATACTTATTTGTATCAACTTTGCTACTTGCAATTCATTACTGTTGTGCTGGATTAAACACCCACAACCTCTAAAAGGGATAAAAATTGTCTGAAATTCCCATCTCATACAATTCTGTACAATACCTCCTGCAGAGGTCGACACGTGGATAATTTGAAATAGACGGCTCAGATGCTTTGTTGATTGAAGCTCCACCAAAACTGGTTTGAGGTAAGCGAACCGATCCATCCAACGGATCAAACTAGACCGTATCCAGTTTCATCTCTCCGACTCCGAAACCTGTCTTCTTCTTCTTCTTCTTCTTCTTCTTCTTCTTCTTCTTCCTCCTCTTCAATTTACAGTTTTGTTTTTTACTCTCTCTGCGAGAAGAAAAAAAATCTCAAAATTCGAACCTTGAGTCCGGCTTTGCATGCCTCACAAGACCAAAAATCTTGGGAAGAAGCACAGAAATTTAAGCGCAGAAGATGGACAAGAGAGGTTCTCTTCCTCATAGAGATAGCAAATAATATCCACCATGCAAACGTTGCCAACGCATCGACAATCATCGAAATCTGGTTTCTCATTAGATGAGTGATCACAACTCCAAACGCTCAGATAGCTCTTTTCAAACTTTTTCAATGCCGATAAAGCGACGGCAGCAGAGATCGATACGACCTCAATGCTGGCTTCCCCAGACAAAGGTTGGATACCTCATGACCCGAAGAGCTAACTGCCATATAATAACAACTAGAGAGGAGAAGCAGACAAAGATCTAAGCACTAGAAATTGCAGAGAGAGGGAGAGGGAGAGGGAAAAACAAAACCCTAAACTGATGAGGAAGAGGAAGAAGAAGAAGAGGTTTCTGAGTCGGAGAGATGAAATTGGAAACGTCTCTTGTTCTGTGGCTGTTTACACGGAAGGGAGAGAGGGGTGATCCAACAGGAGTTTCCCCTTCGTGAGCAGAGACAGAGAGAGGGGTGAGAGACATGGTGTCGTGCGAGTGGCTTCTAGCAGGAGAGTTGAACCAATCTGGTTTGATTCATTGGACAGATCGATTCATTTGCTTCTAACTGGTTTTGGTGGAGCTTCAGTCAACAAAGCATCTGAGCCGTCTATTTCAAATTGTCCACGTGTCGACCTCTGCAGGGGGTATTGTACAGAATTGTATGAGATGGGAATTGCAGAGGATTTTTATCCCTCTAAAAGACACTAAAATCAGCTGATTTTCACTCATAGGCTTCAAACAAGTCTAGGCTGAGGCAGGAAGGGCTCCACTTATTTACAACACTATCAATGTGCTTTTCCAACATCATATTTCCAAGTTGGAGAAAACAAATTAAGAGGAAGTGTTTCATGGAGAGGACTGCGGCTATTGTAAGTCCTCAGGGGCTAAAGAGAGTGCACAAGGAAGTATGAACTAGGACATCATTTTGCATTATTTTTTTGAGAGGGAGGGGGGGAACCTTTTGTCCCCTATGCGTCTGGGTGCAGAAGTCACATTCCCCACAGAAACCATTTTTTCCCACAAACAGACTTACATTTCACCACATATTTCAATTCTATGATACCAGATGATAGGAACTCCAAGTAACTTCGAAGCAAAAGCAAATACAAGGGGCAAATGAACCTTTGATAAGCATAAGCAAATACAAAAGGTGAAAGAAATAAAAATCAAGTTCCTTCCTAAGCTTGCATGGGGCATACATACAATGACTTGAGCAAATTAATCTAGGCTCTCTTTTACACTGTTTCAGAATTCAACCATACCCAGCGTCCAATCCACCAATCACATTCACCCAAATTCTCGTGTGAATGGCCCTCATCTGAATTTAATCTTCTGAATGTATAGATATTGCATTCTCATGTCTCACGTGTATCAACGTTTCATGCACTCTATACATAAAATTTAGCTTCCACAAGCCATACACTCTTCTCTGTTCTCCAGAGAACAGACCAATTGAGCAATGTTAGTATTAACATCATCCACTTTGCTGACCGTTTCCTACAGTGAAGCCAAAAGAATATCAGTGATAAGAAAACCACAAAGTGATTCAAAACAAGAAAACAGAAGAACCAACAAATACATTCAAAACAGATGTATCAACAGTGAACTTGATCGCATCTGCTGCTGCACGCGAACGTAGATAGTACATCCCAGTTTTTAAACCCTAGCATAAGCAGAAAAATATGTAAAACCACTGCTATGTTTCCAGAAGAATGCATATCAAAATTCCAGACACCATAAGTAACGTGCAAGCTAATACCTTAGACCAAGCATAGAAGTGCAGGGATGTCAATTTCCCAAAATTAGGTTGGTCCATGTGAATATTCAAACTCTGACTCTGATCTATGTAGCATCCTCGATCAACAGCCATGTCAACCAGTGTCTTTTGCTTAATCTCCCACACCGTCCTGATATCATTGCAACAAATCAGTTTAGCATTACATTGGCATGCATATTAACCATTTTTAAGATATTATAACAGATGTCAGGAAATGGTGAATATCCATACTTGTAAATAGCCTTCAGATCATCAGGAATTTCTGGAATTTTCTGGACTGAACCATTCTCGTAAACTACATTGTTCTTGAGGGCAGGAGACCAAAGACCCATTTCGGTCAAGTCATGAAGTAGATGCTTATTCACCACAACAAACTCCCCACTAGAAAATAAACAGGATTTATGATGTAATATGCAAATCAATAGACAATTGCCCACGAAAAAAGGCTAAATGCTAAGGGCAGAAACAAACCTCAGAACTCTACGGCTGTAGATATTAGAGGTATATGGTTCAAAGCATTCATTGTTGCCAAGAATCTGACTGGTTGAAGCAGTTGGCATCGGTGCTACCAGAAGAGAATTTCTTACACCACTCTTGGAGATCATTTCTCTCAGAGCAGACCAATCCCACCGGGCCGATGGTGTAACACCCCACATATCTGGTTGAAGAATTCCCTGCACATATGCATGACCATCTAAGCTACAAAACTTTGCATGTGAATCAAAAATTGAAAACTTAGAATTGGAATGTGGATAAGGGTGGCCTGGATTCCAATCCAAATCAGACAGGTTCAGCTGGAATCAGCTGCTTCAATCAGAAAGTGAGATGAATGGAGTAGTAGACCTCCTTGGATTTCAATTCTGGAGTTATTGGCTAAAAATCTCCTAAAAATTCTTCATTTCTGCTGCCCAGATGAAGATAATGGCAAAAAATGCATTCCTTGGATCAGCCTCCACGGATTCCAATCCAAATCAGCCAATTCACTCAAGCCAGTTCAATTTTTTGGATACCATGGTGTAAATTTGTTCTTCGGGTGGAATTCATCAATTTTTTGGATAGCATGATGCAAAATGAAAAAGCAACACCAAGCTGTATGTCCTAGTATCTTCTTGGTTAAGGATTATGAGTTTCAGGATGGTAGAGAAGCTGCACATTGTCATGATAAATACCACAACCAGCTTCCATGGAAAATTTCCAGGCATACTTAACAAAACAAAGATGACACAGGATACAATTCTGGCCCAATCATTTGTGCCATCTGATAATTTCCCAAGTCTCACATGACAAGGACAGTAAGTACTGTCTGACGGGTGTTTTGTAAAAGTCACATGAATAATTTATAAAATTGACAAATGAAAATTTCAAAAAAAGGATAAAAAAAGGCCTAGCAAACTCTAATCAAAGTCAAACCTTGCTCACTGGACTCCCATGATATGTTTCATAAGGGCCATCTTCTGCAGCAAGTTCAGACGAAGCTTTGAGAGAATGGTAGTAGATAGTTTCAAAAATATCCTTGTTCAGCTGTTGAGCCTGCAATATTCATAAACCAAACAATTACAGAGACCATTTAAACAAGCTTGAAAATATGCCATTTTTTTTTAACTTAATCTCAACATCAGTAATACCTCTGGTGACTCAAAAGGCATGCCAAGAAGGATGAAGGTATCAGCAAGACCCTGGACTCCAATCCCAAGCGGCCTATGCCTCAAATTTGATGTCTTCGCAGTTTCAACAGGATAGTAATTAATGTCAATAATTTTGTTGAGATTTGAAGTAACTATCGCTGTAACCTGTCATAGCAGCATGCATAACAGCATATTAGAAACTCATTTTATTAAATCAAAATCAATACACAATTACACACAAACATGCAATGGGACAAAAATGATAGTAAATCAAGTAGGTAATTGTTTGCAGTCGTGTGGAAAACCACAGATGTATGTGGCCACACACATGTACACACTATGCACAAACGCATTCATCTAAATGAATGTCAACCCCATTTATTATATTCCCTACACATAATATTCATAAAACAAACCTCAGCCAGCCTGTCAAAGTCAAAATAACGGTTCTTGGATCCTCTACTTCCAACCAGCTTAGATGGGTGCGACTCAATTGGAACCCCCTACAATAGACCAAGAAAAATGAGCATCCAGAGCATCAAAGGCTACCAGAAAGTAAAAGTACAAGGTCCAATGCATGAGACTCACCCTTTCTCTCACGAATCGTGGCAGAGCAATGGATGCCAAATTACAAACTGCAGTTTCAGTCGGACTAGTGTATTCAATGACCTCTGTGCACAGGTTTGAAGACTTGATAGTCCCCAGATTCTGCTGGTTACTTTTTCTGTTGCAAGAATCCTGAAAATGCAATATAAGATCACGAACAAAATCCAGAGAATGCAGACTGTAAGCAGTTTTGAACCTTTATCCAAAGTCTACCTTGAAAAGCATGTAAGGAGTCCCAGTTTCTATCTGGGATTTCAGAATCTCAAACCAGAGGATGTGTGCTGACACAACTTTCTTTGCTTTGCCCTGATTAAATGTACGAATCGATCATTATTATAACCAACAGTCAGCATCAACAAGTCATTGAATGGGCTTACCTCTCTCTCATACCGCATATACAGTTCCTCAAATTTCGCACCCCAACAATCAGCCAGGCCTGGAGCCTCATTGGGACAAAACAGGGACCACTGGAGATTACCTTGGACCCTTTCCATAAAGAGATCAGGAATCCAGAGAGCATAAAATAGATCCCGGGCTCGGTGCTCTTCCTGTAAGAGTGCAAGATATCAAAAAGGCACCTTAATTGCTAGCTTGCCAATTACAATTATTCAGGGAAAACATACACAAACAAACAAGGACAAATCAAATGATCCCCAATAAAATAATCTATGGATCATAGGTGGACCACAAAGTCTTTTGACACAATGCACCAAAGAAATCTCTTCTTTTTTGGTGGATACAAGTGCCAAATAATTCATTATTAGATACCTTTCCATGGTTCTTTCTGAGATCAAGATACTCAAAGACATCGGCATGCCATGGCTCCAAATATACAGCAAATGCACCTACAAGCAGATACACTGACATATAAACAACTAGACCAATAATTTTGTTGAATCAAAATAGAACCATACCTGATACATATATGCAACTATACATATCCAGGTAACAAAAACACACATGCATACAACTGCATTGATGTTGAAAGTGCAAAAAAAAAACAGCCATACATATCTTTGCAAGCTACAAAGATTCACGATTATGCTTTCATAAATGCATACCCTTCCTCTTGCCTCCCCCCTGATCAACATATCGGGCAGTGTCATTGAATACTCGAAGCATTGGAACAATGCCATTGGATGTCCCATTTGTACCACGAATATAACTACCAGTGGCACGAATATTATGAACAGAAACACCAATTCCTCCAGCTTGCTTGCTTATCGCGGCACACTCCTTCAAAGTATCATATATCCCCTCAATGCTGTCCTCTTTCATGCACACAAGGAAGCAACTACTCAACTGCCAAATACCATCAAATGAAGTCAGGAAAAGGGAAAAAAAATTACATATTTCAGAAATTGAGAGACTGGAGGATGTACAAAACATACCTGGGGCCTTGGAGTCCCTGAATTGAAGAGAGTTGGAGATGCATGAGTAAACCAACGTTGGGACATAAGATGATATGTTTTGAGAACAGAGTCAATATCATCCTTGTGGATTCCAACAGCAACTCTCATGAGCATGTGTTGTGGCCTTTCTACCACCTTTTCTTCAACCTTCAACAGGTAGGACCTCTCGAGGGTTTTGAAACCAAAGTAATCATACTCAAAGTCCCTGTCATAAATTATCTCACTGTCTAGGAGTGCAGCATTCTGGAACAGACAATAGTCATCATCAGAATGCAGGTAAGATGAAAATCTTATGATCAGACACATTATAGATACACATCACAAAGCAAAAACATCTAAAAATGAAACCCCAAACATCCAAGCAATAAACTAAGGCCGCGTTTGGTAATGTTTATATTCCAGAAACAACGTTTCGTGTCAAAAACATAAATTTCAGCTTCTGTGTCAAAATGCCCTTTTTTTTTTTTTGGAACAAAATTGGAACGACGGAACTTTGTCTTCTGTAAATTCTCTCTTTTTTTTTTCCAAAAAAAAAAACGAAACACACCGTAAATGCGCCAAACGCTTTATTCCGTTTTTTCGTTTTTATAGAAGGTTACCAAATGCAGCCTAACTACATGTTGTCTTTTCACACTAAACAGCAACTGTAAACAGAAAATATAGAAGGTATCATCTACTAATTCCCTAGAAGTTGCAACCTCCCACAATGCAACTTCATTGGCTTTGTTCTCCCCTACTAAAGTTGAATAACAGTCTCTCTCAAGTCAGTATCACCAAAGGTTTCAAGAATCAGCATCGGTTTCAGCCAACCTGGATCCAGACCCAAATCCTGCTGATCCGCTCATCGGGTCCTTGTGTGGAAAAACCCATACGCCAAGGATACACCCATAGTTAGTAAGTTTGGGGACGGCAATAATTCGGGAACAGACACGTACGGAAATTAAATGGACCATACGGTAATAATACGTTTTAAAAAATCCGGTGCAATAAAACATGTACGGCAATGATAGGTACGTGTTTAATACGTGTTTAGTACGGTTGCTCTGTAAAAACTCGGGAGCAAAAATCCGGAACTAAAAATGATTGTTTGAAGCTAAATTCTAATCTATCATGCTTTTATGGACACTAAAATCCAATCTGATTTTCCAATTTGAAATCATTTCCCATTCTTTTGAATTTTCACATTTAATATTAATTAAATTTAACCTCTAAAAAAGAAATGGTAAAAAGAACTAAGAAGAGAATTAAATCTCATCTCGTCTCATAACTTTTACATATTCTCTTCTTTTTCTTGGTACGAAAACAAGGTTCAAGAAGATGGAGAGTAAGCGTTTGCAATCATTCATCCCTAAGATACACTTGGATTTTCTTGAACTTTCCATGGGGGTATAATCTAAGACCCGTCACGGATCAATTTTAAGGCTCAAGAACCTCCTCCCTTCAACTCCTTTGATTTCTCAGATGCAGTATTGCAAGAACAAAGGGAGGAGAACACCTATGTCATTTCCCTCTTTCTAATTCTTTACATTGTCCGGCTGCAACTATGTTTGTAAATAATTGTCGGTCCAATTCAAATAGCGATTGTAAGCTAAATTTCCTAAAAAGGTTTTCATTTCAACCCCTTTTGGAGAATCGTGCCCTTGTCCATCTTTGTCAATGTGAGTCATCTCTTTTGAATCTTTCTTGCTTCTCGTTAAAAATTATTTGCAGATGCAATCACCCTCGATTGGATATTCCACTACCAATGGGAAGAGAAACAGAGAAGAAGGGTTGATTGGGTTTTCAACAATCGATAGAAAGAGAAATAGAGAAGAGAATGAGATCAAGGGGTATTGATGTCTTACCTATCGCCCTCGGTCGTTGGCCGCCGAGAACGGAGATGGAAAAGAAGGGGTCATTGGGGCAAGGGTTCCTCCTTTTTTTGGTTTACTTAGATGAGGGAAGAAGGAGGGTTATAGTTTCGATCGATTAGGGTTCTTGATAGAAGACAAGGGTTGGGAATCGGGATTTGGCCCATTTGGGTTAATCTCAAAAAAATAAAAAATAAAAATTTTAATCCAAAAGTTTTATTGAATATGTAACGTATTATACAAGTATTATTCATGTACAATACGGCTATCTTTAAAATCTGCATATTAAACGATTTTTTTAGATTGATACATCAAATTATGAACTTTTGAATTAAACGTTCGGGTGCACGTATTATACATGTATAATACGCGTATTTTACTAACTATGGATACACCAATCACAAGGCCATCTGAATCTGATCCAATCCGATCCAGATCAGGATCAGCTGGGACCAATCTGGAGCCCAATTCTGAATTTTGAATCCCTGGTATGTTCCCTTTTTTTAATTTCTGGATCAGAATCAGTCCAAAATCAGTGGAACTCAGCAAGAAAGCACCCTAACCCAAATTTCCATGCAGGATCAGTGTGATCCAGACTGAATCATCCAATCCAACCCAATTTTTCAAACCCTGCATGACATTGCATCCACAAAGGCCATGCATATCAAATTGAATATGGCTATTGGAAAAAAAAAAACACAAAAAGAACAAACAAACAAACAAAAAAACGTGTAGCTTTTACTGTTTCCCTTTTCAATTGTAAAAGGAAAAAGGACAAAATAACAATTCAAATACCTCGCAAAGCATATAGTCCTAGGGCCAATAAGTAAAATAAATTCGGGTTAGATAATGAAATTAACATGAACCTGTGAATTCTGCAGAATAGAGATACTACCTTCATGATTATTTCATAGACATCATCAGCAACAAGGGGGGCCTTCAGCCCAGACTTCTCGTTGACATGGTTGTACATGATTTTGATTCTGCATCAGGTCACGGAACAATTCAAATCAGACTTATCTACTATTTTTTTCACACCTTTTTTCTGGTGGGATGGGGGTGGGAAGAGAGGTGGAGGTTTATAGTAGAGGATCGGATAAAGACAACTAATTAGTAATAATCAAAAACTAAGGTAAAATGGATCAAGCAACATAGGAGCACTTACGTCTCTGAAAATGATTTCTCCGTATTCTTATGCAGATTTGAAACAACAATCCTAGCAGCCAACTATAACAGTCAAACACAAATAAAACCCCATAAGGCATCAGTATCATCATCAGATTAAATCAAATACATCCAGAAGGAAGGATAATGGCGAAACCCTAAAACAACAGATACAGTTAGAAATACACCACTCGCAGAAATACAAACCGATGCATAATCAGGATGATTGGCAGTCATGCCAGCAGCCGTCTCGGCCGCCAATTCGTCAAGCTGGCTAGTAGTGACTCCCTTGTAGACCCCAGCACAGACCTTCTGAGACACAAGCACCGGGTCACAGTGCTCAACACTAAGCCCATAACTCAATTTCTTCAACCGAGCCGTAATCTTGTCAAAATGCACGGACTCCTGACGGCCATCTCTCTTTAACACATACATTTTTCCCACGCTCGAAAACAGACTCTGATGAGTCTCAGATCAAAATCAAATCAAAAACAGAAACAGAACGTCGAGAATATCTGACTCAGGAATTCCGTCGAACAGTTCACTGCCAGAGTCCCAGACAGATTCAGAATTGCATATACGGAGCAAAGGCGATTTCAGATTTACAGACAGAGAAACCTAAGGAAGAAGTGTGCGCGAGAAGGAACTCTGGAAAGAGGAGTTTAAATAATGGTGGTGTCGTTTTTATAAAATCTCTCCCTCCTTTTGAAGGTTTCCCTCTCTATATTGGGTTTTGAAGTTTTCCCGCCAACGATTGAGAATGGAATCAGCAAAAGAGCCTTTTCCTTTGTGTTGTTAGGAAGTGGGAACTTCGTGGTGCATATGCATTTGATCTGCCCAAATGGCTCTATGGTTCACTCAACAACTGGTCAGTCCGGTCGGGTTCGGGCAGGTTTAATTGGTCTTATCAATCTAAAGTCTCATTTCGTTATTACATCGTTTAGTTAATCGAGTCTTATAGGTTAAGTATGGACACATTTATATTTGTTGATCGATTATTGATTGCAGCGTCAATTGGCCCGATTGAACTCACATCGGGCCGGCATCAGTCCGGTCAAGCTTGATAATGCAAGCCAACCTCTGCCATTCGGACTGTGGGATGGCAAGTGCATCACTTGATCTCTTCCAGTTCCTATCGCTTTTTAGGATTGGTGCGGTTCGTAGTGGACCTTGATCGTTAAATCTTTCTTTTTTTTTTTTTTTTTTTTTGTAATAATAAATTTTATTGCAAAGTAGTGCATGATGAGCACAAGGCCTCAATAATACAAGCATCCATGAGCCAAGGAGAAGAAAGTGGCCATATAAGGTCCATTTGATAACGTTTCTGTCGTTTCTGTTTCAAGAAACGGCAGAAACATAAATTTCCGTTTCTATAAACAGAAACGGAATTGAAGGTGTTTGATAAGTCATGTTTTTAAAAGTCGATAGTAACTAGTGAAAGAATGGCCACAAGTTGTTTCCAGAAACGGCGAAACAAGGGGCGAAACAAATTGAACTTGTTTCGCCTGGGTCGTTTCTTGAACCATAAATAAGTAAAAATTTATATTTCTATTTCTGAAAATAAGTGAAACGAAACAGTTTTATCAAACGCTTTTTACTCCGTTTCTACTGTTTCTAGAAACAAAAACGACAGAAACGCGTTTCTTGAAATGTTATCAAACGGGCCCATAGTCTTACATGCTAGACTAACAGCCTTCCGAGCAAGGGAGTTAGCGATACCATTCGTATCCCTTGAAATGTGAAGAATTGTACACTTTGGAATCATATAAGCAAGAGCTAGAATATTAGACATAATAGGAGCAATTGTTGTAAGAGGGTTATTCTCTCTATAATCTAGAAGGTTGATGACAGAGGCATGATCCGATTCGACTTGGAGGAGCCGGATGTTGTTTTCAATTGTCCATAGCAAACCTTTTCGCACCGCCAAAACTTCACTGCATTGCACATCAACAAAATGGAGTGGCTCTGATAAAGCCCAAATAGGATTCCCAACGTTGTTTCTACTGATACACCCAATGCCACCTGATGAAGAACCCAATGGAAAAGCTACATCACAATTAAGTTTAACTCATTCCTTAGGTGGGCGATTCCAATGTGGGGGAGGCACACCATGGTGCTGGGGCTTGGAAGATTTGGTTACCTCCCAGAATTCCTAGTGGGCAATCTCAGCTTTCGAGAAGACTTCAATTGGCGACCACGTTTTCCTATTAAAAACCAAGTCATTCCGAGCCATCCATAGAGACCGGCACATGAAGAAGAATAAGTTTAGAACTTTAGCACTCTGATTTTTGCTCAGGAACTCCAACTCATTCCAATGAAGGAGAAGGGAAGATACTTTGGGATCGCTAAAGGATGGAGCAATGAAAGACAAGCTGCTGCCGAACCATATCACTCGAGCAAAGGGGCAATCCAAAAGGAAGTGGTCATTGGATTCAATGTCTTTCTAGCATCTTTTACAACAATGATCGATTTGACACTCTTTAGTATAAAGACCGTTAAATCTCACGACCACTACTTCGTTGGTATGGCCCACTAAATTTAATTTTGGTGGGAAATTTACTACTTCTAAGGGAGTTGTAGCCACCAAATTTAGAATTGGTGGGAAATTTGAATTCAGTAACAAAGCATCATCATCATATTTTTTTCCAACAATCCAACTTCAGCCCGTGATACCTACCGGTTTCATTAAGTATTGGGGAAAATTACGGGATGCATAAATGCCACAAGAAATTTGTGATCTGATGTTTTGTCATGAGATGAAATGAGATTGGACCGGCTGAACTGGATGAATCGATCAAACTGATCAAATTGAAACGAAATAGATGGACTACATCCTTATTGTATCAATGTTGAATCTGGTTTTTCAGCGGTAGAGCAATGTATGCAATTTTACCCTCTACTTTGCAAGAGAGGTTATTTTCAAGTTTTGAATCTATGACCAACATGATGCAATGTGCAACTTGACCGTTGCACCACAAGCTCATCCACTACTATTTTGCAAAAGCAGTGTATCTTATTTTAATCAAGCTTAGATCTCTTTAAAAAAATATATTCAAAAAAAAAATACAGGTAGAAGAAGCCCCTTGTTGGTCCCGAAGGATAGAGGATAGGTTAGCTAAAAGATGGTTATTGATTCAAGGATATAAGGTGAAGTTGCTTTTTCAGGGTAAGAAGGGGGATATGGGCCATCTGCCTCCTCTCCATATCACTGATCTCCCAGAGCTTGCCCATAGCTGCCTGGGTAAGCGATACCGTCCCTAGCAGATCCAATGGCTCTGATTGCTTCTCCAAAAAAGCCACACATAAGAGTTATGTGTTGTTAGGAAAAATAATTTTATATTATTTATTTTCCTATTGGTAGGAAAATAATTTTATATTATTTATTTTTCTAATAAATTTGATCATATCTTATATGATAAGATTGGTTTTAGTTTAGATGTTGGTTCTAAATAGGAAACTCATTATTTAGTTGGATGTTACTAAAACACTAATTAATAGGGGATTCTAATTGGCAAAAAGTATATAAAATTGATTAAACCAAAACAAGGGTGATACAATTTAACAGTTTTCATGGTTCTCACCCTCCTCTAGAAAATGCATCTCCCATCTCTCTCTTCCTCTTTGAGTGATCGAGTATGATGTATAGGGTTTTATGAAAACTTTGACTATTGTGGAGAAGTTTGGATCAAAGGGAACGCAAAGTTGTGCGTGTGGGAATGACATATTGCGAAATGGCTAAGATCGCGTGGAGGCTCTACACTTGTGGAGTTTCAGGTAATGATCAAAACTCTCGTGTTAATTATTTATCGAATGGTCAACCCTACCAGTAGGACGATCCAAATCGCTTCCATGGATACCGTCTTTCAGTGGTATCAGAGCCTCACTGCCGAAAAGGGACCTTCAATTTTTTTAATAGTATTCATGCATTATATGATCCTTGAATTTCAATTAATAAAAAAATCCTTTACCACAATTTTTGTCAATCCATGTTCTAGGCTGAACAATTTTTTTTTTTTTATGTGTATAATTTTTTAACTTTGATTTTTTTTTTTTTTCATATCATCATGCAGTGATTTGACCAAAAAAAATTGGACAATACGGACTATTCACATGAACAGTGATGCCACGTTGTTGACAATAAACAATGAATTTAAAAAAAAAAATTTACTTATTAGGTTTTAGGTTAAGTTGTATTGGTCTTGGTTTTAAGTCCAATTGCTTATAATAATGAGTTTTATTATGGGCCTTTGGACTTTTAATAGCTGAAATGGATTTATGAATTTTAAATTAAAATAAAATAGTTTATGGGTTATTTTTCATAGGGGTGTCAACCGGTCGGGCCGGTTCGGTTTCGGTCGGGCTTAATCGGGCTTGAAGACTTTCAAAGGCTACACCATGTCCGCCCATTTAACTAATCGGGCTTAGTTATTGAGGGCATGGTACACTTTATATTCGGTCGGTCGGTCTCGGGCTATAATCGGGCTACCTTAATCGGGCTTTAATCGGGCCTTAACCGGGCTACGGACATGTTTAATGTTAAACGGGCTTTAACCGGTTTTTAAACGGGCCCTCTTTAAAATGTGCTATTATATTCCGGCCCACTCATGCAAGCCCAAAAAAATGACAATAAATCAATAAATGATACCAAATATAACAATTATTTAAAATGTGAACATGTCTTTACTTTTTAGTTTTTATTCTTTAATTTGGGGGGATAAAATAGGTATTTTACAATCATTAAAGTGTCGGGCCAAGTCGGTGCACAATAGGCCGGTCTCAGTCGGGCGTTATTCGGTCGGTCTCGGTCGGGCGCCCGACGGTCCAAGTAGCAAAACCGAGACCGACCATTTATAAACGGGCCGGGCTCAAGCCCGACACATTTAATAAACGGTCCGGGCCGGACCGGTCTATAAACGGTTGGTCCCGGTCGGTTTAGTCGGGTCGGGCCACTAATTGACACCCCTAATTTTTCAAACATTCTACCCATATTGGACTTAAGCTATGATAAACCCTTTTTGGGCTTATCTCATATTTTGCAAGTGTTGAAATTTTTGGCGTGATGGGCTTAATTCCATGTTGAGCCCGAATGGGTCCTATTCAATTTACCATAAAGGAGGGTGATATTGTGAAATATGAATTTGATTTTTCTAAGTCAAAACAAGTTTAATATAGAACCTTGCTTGGTTATAGGGGTTGAGTTAAAAATGTTTTAATTAAAACTCATATAAGCTAGATTGTTTTATAGGGTTGTTCTATAAACTCATTTTTCAGCCTAATTGTTTGCTAGGTGACCCAATTATTTAAAAACAATGGGTTCAAATAATTAATATTTTCTATAGGGTTAATATCTTTAATAGTTAATAATTTATGAAATTATTAGTATAAGAGATATTAATGTGTACGAAATTGATGAGCTCAATGGAGAGTCCAATACTGGTACCAACCCTATGGAAATTATTAATTTTTTGATTTTGTTTATTTAAAACCTTAGTTTGACTATGTGAGACCCACATAATATGGTACTGTGTGAAAATTAATATTTGTGTATTTTAATGGATTTGCATTTTTTATTACATAAGATGTAATAGCCTATTTTACTAAATGTTAGTGAGATAGAGTGTGCATATGTAAGGTGATTTGCACCATGAGTCAAGAATATTATATTGTACATAGAGTTCAAATCGGCTTATAATTTAAAGTATTACGTATTCTTTTTAAAAAACAATATCCATTAGTTAATTTGTACATTTATATATTCTTTGAGTTTCTTAAAACCTTAGTAGACCCATGAACTCCTAAATCCGTATAATTAAATATGATTTAATATTTGGTTTGAGGGGTCGGATAATTTCATGTACATGAGATGTACATATGCAAAAAGAATTGTCAAAAGTTGACAATTTAAAATGTAGTTTTTTAAATCTTAATTTTCACATAAATGAAATGAAATGATCAATGCATGCATTTGTTAGTGGTTATGGGATTTAAAATGAATCATATTGATGGATTTTTATGTGGATGGCATGCATACATGTGATTGTGAAATTCATTTTCCATTAACTATTTACTCTCTCTCTCTCTCTTTCATTTTTTTTTTAAACTGATGTACTTTCATTGGGCAGCCTAATTGGTGGGTTGGTTTATCAATATTTATTTAATAAAGATAATGTAAAATAGAATTAATATTTTATTTTATTATGTGATGATCGAGAGAAAATCGTAAGATGATTGGAGATGTTGATCGAATGTGTCGATCATTTGGAGGAAGCGGTTGAAATCAATATGAATTTTTTTATTTTATTATTTTCAATGTAATAATTATTTTTATGTAACTTGCATTCACACTATCACTTAACTAAGTTGAGTGGGAGGAACTAATGAGGCTATGTTATCCCTACACATATTGGAATCAAATTGACTTGCATGAGATGCAAAGTCAATTTGATTTCATATGCCATCACATAACCACTATAGTTAATAATTTACATGTGATGTTTATTTTAAGGGTATTTTACAACGCCATCCCCTGGAGGATGCCAATATTAGAGGGACACCCCATCTCTTTCACAAAATTAGACTTGAATCCTCTGTCATCAGCCAGTGTTGCAGAATATACCAAGAATGCTGACATAGCAGTTATTTTTTATTAAATACCATTTTGCTCTTAAAAATAAGGGAGTACCGAAATTGCCCTTAAAAGTTTTAGTCCCCAAATCGGTTGAAGGAAAAAACCTAACTCACTATTCACTTGATAACGGGTCACACGAGTTAGCCCCACTGAGTTGGAGAAGAAGAACATCGGAGAAGAAAATCCTCGGTGTCGGTGCTTTTCAGATCAACGGCTGCAACCCCCTTCCAACAACGACGTCTACGGCAGTCGCAAACCCCCTCCAACGATCACAGGTATGTTATGCTGCCTCTTATTCTCATTAACCCTTTTCTTGATCATTCCCAAATCAATTTCACCACAATCCTAACTCACGATTCACTTCTAATGGGTCAGCCTCAGTGATGCAATGATAGATTTTAACACTGTAATCCATTGGGTAATCTAGATTATTCAACTCCATGAAGGATGTATCATCTTCCCGAAGCTTCAGATCGAGTGTATTTAGTTTCCATGCTAATATGGAAATGAAGTCCATTTGTCTTCGAATCTACTGGAGAACCCAGATCTTGCAAACCATTATAAAATGCATAGCCCTCCAAATGAGCACTTTCATCAACATTAGATTGATCCAAGTTTTACAGGTAAATCCAATAAAAAAATTCTGATTAATTCAGCGAGCAAATTATTCTTTTAAAGTTCAGGGAAAAAACAGAGAACATATCTTCGTTTCCAACTCAAGGCTTCGGACCCCATCATTGCCACAACAGCAATAGCTGAATTATAGTCCGATGTGGTTGAGTCTGCCCCAAGCTCCCTGCTGAAAACTATGTGGATGGTAGCGGCAGTGAAGTCGAAGGATTTCCTCTAGCCTCATTCATCTAGTCCCGAGGCAGAGAGTATGTTTGTAAGGTTTAGAGCAGGTCAGAAGGGGTTTTTCCTGTCGTCGTGAGCTCGTCATCCATCACCAATGCCACTGCTCTGAACGATCGTCGATAAAGAAAAGGGTGAATAGGGTGGTATTTTTAGTATAATATAATAAGGGTATTTTACTCATAAGGGCTAAAGTGGCATTTCACAGCATCACTTAACAGAGACCGACGGTAGGGGGTCCGAGTCTAATTTGGTGAAAGAGAATGGGTGTCCCTCAAATATTGGCATTCTCCAGGGGGTGGCATTGTAAATTAATACTTGTTTTATTACATGTGATATAAAGTTAGTTTAAATGCATTGAATGTAAGTCTATATGATTATCAATGTATATGCGTTCCTGTTTCCCTCATTATAAAGTAACTGTGATATAGGAAACCCTAATTGGTGAGATTTTCATGGCTTCCAGTGGTCGGTAAAGGTATAGATTTCTTAGGTCAATTATAGCAAATGTCGATAGGATAATGCTTGTGATTGATAAATGACCAGTCTACACTCATCTCTTATGTGATAAGTAGAGGACATGGTTAGTGAGAGGTATACTGCGATAGTAGACACTAGCTCACGATGTCACACCCCGTTCACACTGAACCGGAGCGGTGACCGAGTTAACACCGGTTAACCTAAACCTGCCAGGATCATCAGATACTGTATTCCACCACAACATACACACACTAACATAAGTTCATCAGATCAGCGGAAGACTAAGTTTTACCTGTGAATAAATCCCATATACTTGATACCCAAATGATGATACAATAATTATATACATTGGGGCCCGAAGGCATGATATATACACAAGAAGAATAAAATTCAAATATCAAGTATATACAAGAATTCATCAAAATCATCAGAGTACACAGCTCGGCTCGGTATCAAGGCTGGAGCTCAGCTCGGCATCAAGGGTCGTGCCCAGCTCGGCATCATATAGAAGAGCTCAGCTCGGCCTCGGTAGTGGAGCTCAGCACGGCCTCCAAGGTGGAGCTCAGCTCGGCCTCAGAACTGCTGTCCCGCAGCACAGCTCTCACATGCGCAGTCTACGCCGTGCTCGAACTCCTCAGGGGTCCACCAGTCCTCTTCAGGAAACTCGACTGTGGGACCCACCCCATGCTCCTCAGATGCATGACCTGCAAAATCATCTAAAAAGGGGGTGCACACGTGGAATGAGCTCACTAGCCCAGTAAGTAGAGAGGTGGACCACACACAACTCCACACATCACAACACATCATATGCACTACATGCCATGCTATACATTTTAAATCACA